>NC_057741.1:32152314-32153691 GCF_004010195.1 Chiloscyllium plagiosum | reverse complement strand
TATAAACACCACCCCGAACCCCTCGATTAGATTCCAGTCTGTAACTCTCTCCCCGGGGTATCTGTTATTCTGTATATAAACCATCCCGAACCCCTCGATTAGATTCCAGTCTGTAACTCCCTCCCAGGTATCTGTTATTCTGTAAATAAACCACTGCTCGATTAGATTCCAGTCTGTAACTCCCTCCCAGGTATCTGTTATTCTGTGTATAAACCCTCACCAAACCCCTGGATTAGATTCCAGTCTGTAACTCCCTCCCAGGTATCTGTTATTCTGTAAATAAACCACCCCTCAATTAGATTCCAGTCTGTAACTCACTCCCGGCAATCTGTTATTCTGTATATAAACCACCCCGAACCCGTCAATTAGATTCCAGGCTGTAACTCCCTCCCGGGTATCTGTTATTCTGTATATAAACCACCCCGAACTCCTCGATTAGATTCTAGTCTGTAACTCCCTCCCGGGTGTCTGTTATTCTGTATATAAACCTCCCCGAACACCTCGATTAGATTCCAGTCTGTAACTCCCTCACAGGTATCTGTTATTCTGTATATATACCACCCCGAACCCCTCGATTAGTTTCCAGTCTGTAACTCCCTCCTGGGTATCTGTTATTCTGTATATAAACCACCCCGAACCCCTCGATTAGATTCCAGTCTGTAACTCCCTCCCGGGGTATCTGTTATTCTGTATGTAAAACAGCCCGAACCCCTCGATTAGATTCCAGTCAGTAACTCACTCCCAGGTATCTGTTATTCTGTATATAAACCACCCCGAACCCCTCGATTAGATTCCAGTCTGTAACTCACTCCCGGGTATCTGTTATTCTGTATATAAACCACCCTAAACCCCTCGATTAGAGTCCAGTCTGTAACTCACTCCCGGGTATCTGTTATTCTGTATATAAACCACCCCAAACCCCTCGATTAGATTCCAGTCTGTAACTCACTCCCGGGGTATCTGTTATTCTGTATATAAACCACCCCGATCCTCTCGATTAGATTCCAGTCTGTAACTCCCTCCCGGGTATCTGTTATTCTGTATATAAACCACCCCGAACCCCTCGATTAGATTCCAGACTGTAACTCACTCCCGGGGTATCTGTTATTGTGTATATAAACCACACCGAACCCCTCGATTAGATTCCAGACTGTAACTCACTCCCGGGTATCTGTTATTCTGTATATAAACCACCCCGAACCCCTCGATTAGATTCCAGTCTGTAACTCACTCCCGGGTATCTGTTATTCTGTATATATAAACCACACTGAACCCCTCGATTAGATTCCAGTCTGTAAATCCCTCCCGGGTATCTGTTATTCTGTATATAAACCACACTGAACCCCTCGATTAGATTCCAGTCAGTAACTCACTCCC
>NC_057741.1:32149896-32150913 GCF_004010195.1 Chiloscyllium plagiosum | reverse complement strand
GGACTCAAAAACGTCACTGCAGACGGAGTCCGCGTCCTCCCCGGTGTCCGCCACTGATCCCGAACCCTCCTCCGGGTGGTCGCCCTCGGTCACCGACCCCTCCCCCACCGAGAGGATGGGGGCTGGTCCGGCGCCGCCAACCGGCCTCAAACCCCCGGTGACCCCACCCCCAGGGTCACCGGCGGTACCTCCCTCGGCGCACCCCTTCCCAGAACGCCCCGAGTTCGGGTCGTCGGGCGGCAGAGGCTCGGGGCCCCGCTCCTCTCCCGACACCGGGACGCCTGGCTCCTCGGGGAAAAGCTCATCCCCCAGGAAAAGGTCATCCCCCAGGGCCAAGGCCCCCGGAAAAACAGTCTGGGAGGGAGGAGCGAGGATAACACCCTCCTCCCCTCCACCGCTCAACAACCCAGCAGAGGGTCCTCCGTCATCGCCCGCACCACGGCCCTCGTGGTTATTGAGGTCCTCCCCAGGGGCCGGAGGAGTCGAGGCAGCAGGAGGCCCTGCTGTAGCCCCTGGGGGTTTGGGCGAGTCGGGCCGCGGTGCGGGACAGTCAAGGAGCACCATTGGTTCGTCCCCCGGAGAGGGGCAGCACCGCCGGCGCGCTCCGAGGGCCGGTGCCTCTTCCCCAGAGAGACCGGGGGGGATTTATGGGCCTTCCCCTCCCCGGCCCGGCCCGCCTCGGTGGTCATGGGGCCCGGGGTCCCTCCCCCCAGCCTTTCCAGGAATAAGAATGGCTGGGGGAAGAAAGGGGGCGTGGCCAAGGTGGGGAGGGCCAGCCGTGTCACTTCCTGCCCCGCCCTGGGTTTATCAGGTGAGGGCGGGCGGGGCAGGGGTCCGGTTCCCTCTCCGGGGCCCGGAGACATGGCCGCTGCAGGAGGCGGAGCAGCGGTGGTTCCCCCCAGGTTAGTGCAAGGGCGTGGCTGGGTTGGGCAGGGCTCAGGCGCCCCCGGGCCAGGTGTCACGGCACCAGGGTCGGGCGTCAAAACCCGAGGGGTTTCTCCATCGGGGTGGGGAGTG
>NC_057741.1:32137848-32148963 GCF_004010195.1 Chiloscyllium plagiosum | reverse complement strand
CAGTGGTGGGGGCAGACCTGTTGGGGAGAGTCCCCGAGGCAAGTCCCAGGCAGCCCCAAAATTGAGTCCCAGGCAGTAGTGGTGGAGGGGCCCAAGGAGAGTCTCAGGCAGCGGCAGCAGTGGAGGCAAGCCTCCGGCAAGTCCCAGGTAGGCCCTTGGTCGCAGCAGTAGTGAGGCAGGCCTGTTTGGGGAGGGTCCCCAAGGCAAGTCCCAGGCAGCCCCAAAATTGAGTCCCAGGCAGTAGTGGTGGAGGAGCCCAAGGAGAGTCTCAGGCAGCGGCAGCAGTGGAGGCGAGCCTCAGGCAAGTCCCAGGTAGGCCCTTGGTCGCAGCAGTAGTGAGGCAGACCTGTTTGGGGAGGGTCCCCAAGGCAAGTCCCAGGCAGCCCCAAAATTGAGTCCCAGGCAGCAGCAGTGGAGGTCCTGGGGAGGGGTCCAAGGCGAGTCCCAGGCAGCGGTGGTGGAGGCGGGCCTCAGACAATAGCAGCAGTGGAGGCAGGCCTCTGGCAAGTCCTGGGCAGGCCCTTGGTCGCAGTGGTGGGGGCAGACCTGTTGGGGAGAGTCCCCGAGGCAAGTCCCAGGCAGCCCCAAAATTGGGTCCCAGGCAGCAGCAGTGGAGGTGGGCCTCTAGTAACAGCAGCAGTGGTGGAGGTCCTGGGAGGGCCCCAAGGCAAGTCCCAGGCAGCAGCAGTGAGGTAGGCCCCAAGCAGCAACAGCTGAGGCAAGTCTGGGCGGGGTCCCAGAGACCAGCAGTGGGAGTGCTGGTCTCTCCTTCTCCTTCTCTCTTCCTGTAGGGCAGCTGGTCTAGGGATAGTCGCCTTCAAGGAGAGTCCTTGCACATACACTCAAATTAGGCAAACACCCGGGTGGCTAGTGACAAACACTGCCCTTTACATCACAGGGCAGTGCTGTGTGATCAAAAACAGTGAAGGGGAGGGTAGGGACTAAATCAAAATAGAGTTGGAGGGAGAAATAATGCACTCCACTCCCCGCGGCGCCCACCTCTCCCTGAACAACTCCAGGGTGTTGGTCGACACCGCGTGCTCCTTCTCCAAGGACACCCGGGCCCTAACGTAACCGCGGAAGAGGGGCAGGCAGTCGGCCTTAACGACCCCCTCCACGGCCCGCTGCCTGGACCTGTTGATGGCCAGTTTGGCCAGGCCCAGGAGCAGACCCACGAGGAGGGTCCCCTGTTTATTTTTTTTATTTTTTTTTTAACAATGACATTTGCATCTCCTCTTTATATATTTTTTTTTCCCCTTTAACCCCGACACTACCACCTAACTGCGGTAGTGCTTATTTTTTTTCCCCAGCACCCATGGTGTGTGTGTGCAGGTGTGAGACACAGTGGAAGACACAAAGTGCACGAATCTTTATTCAATTTCCACCACCAGGAAGATAGGAAAACACCCGGGTGGCCAGTGACAAACACTGCCCTTCACATCAAGGGAAAGTGCTGTGTGATCAAAACAGTGAAGGGGAGGGTAGGGACTAAATCAAAATAGAGTTGGAGGGAGAAATGATGCACTCCACTCCCTGCGGCGCCCACCTCTCCCTGAACAACTCCAGGGTGTTGGTGGACACCGCGTGCTCCTTCTCCAAGGACACCCGGGCTCTAACGTAACCGCGGAATTGCTCAGCCAGGGTTTCCTGATTGGCCCACGTTAACAACCCCAGTCCAGGAGCTTGTAGTCAATGAGATCCACCTGGTTCCATTCACTACACACTGTTAGATTGATCTAAACTCCAGCTGACGTGGACCAGACCTGCACTTCCTTCGGTTATCTTGAGAATATACACACACACACACACATGCAAATATAGCACTCAGTTATTTTGTAGTACTTTTGGGATTAACACCACTGAATTAAAAATTGATGTTTAAACTCAATTTGCTAATAACTGATTGCTTGGTTGATTTTTTCTTCTAGTTCTTAAACTTTGGACATGAAGGGTTGTCTACCTTATATCGGAGAATTATCCTACAATTCGCAGTGTTAGAGCAGTGTTAGCCGATAAAGAACTAAAGGTATTTTGTTACCTTGCAATCCAAAGATTGTTTGATTCTCAGCTCTATTTTATAATATATACCTTAGATATTAATAAAAATTAATAAAATCAGCCTTTATTCACCACTGATTATCAGCCATTCATTCTTCAATTGGAGTATAATTGAAGTGGTGCTTCTAATTAATCATCAGTTTCTGGCTGATAAATAACTTTGAGGAGATGGCAGTGTTTGACTAGGGTAGACTAAGTTTAAAAATCACACAACACCAGGCTATAGTCCAATAGCATTATTTGGAAGTACAAGCTTTCGGAGCACTGCTCCTTCGTCAGGTAGCTAGTGGGATAGGATCATAAGGCATAGAATTTATACTTAGTGCTTCAATATTGTCAGTGTGGCTATGTGGCAGTACAAAATGTTCCTTTCAGACATAATGTTAGACGAGAACAATGCATCTGTTTATAAACAATCTCTAAAACAAACGGCTAATTTAACTGAGTTAAATCTAAAATCCAAATTTACTTACAAGTTAGAGTGGGATTTGAACTCACAGCTTCCTGAACCGGAAATGAGACTGCTTCCACTAGGCAATGGAAGTAACCTGCTGAAAATGTGTTGCTGGAAAAGTGCAGCAGGTCAGGCAGCATCCAGGGAACAGGAGAATCGACGTTTCGGACATAAGCCCTTCTTCAGGAAGCCCGAAACGTCGATTCTCCTGTTCCCCGGATGCTGCCTGACCTGCTGCGCTTTTCCAGCAACATATTTTCAGCTCTGATCTCAAGCATCTGCAGACCTCACTTTCTCCTCAATGGAAGTAACCTGTAAGGTTCATGTAACATTTTGTATTAATGGATCATATGGAAAAGAGGAATAATCCTACAGCATACTTCAAAAATATTTGAAGAGTGATATATTTCTAGTGTCTGTAATTGGAAACAATTTAATGCATAATACCAACAATATTAACATTTATTGCCCATCCACATATATTGAGAAGGTGTCAGGGTGCCATATTTTAAAAACTACTGAATGGTTTGCTAGTCCTTTTCAATGAGCAGTGAATACTCAGCCAACTTGCCATAGTCTAAAGTCACATATAACCCTGATTGGCTAGATTCACAAAATCACAGAAATGTTCTAGCACAGAAGGAGACCATTCCAGCTGCACCAGCTCTCTGAGTGCATATCTGAGTTCTTTTGTTTCTTCCTGTAACCTTGAATATTGTTTCTTTTCAAATAACAGTCTAGTTCTCTTAAGAATACCTTGATTGAATCGCTGTGGAATGGTCAATCCACACCACAGCTCATCATATTGCACGAGCTGTCTCATTATAAAAGAGAGTGGCTGCCTCCATTCTTTTTCAGGTGAGGGATTTACAGGACCTGCCTGGTCTAGTGTGGTGGAGGTAAACCATTTGGTAATCTAATGAGAGGGGGCTGGTGTCTTAAACAATATGTAGTTTATCATATAATAGCAACTTTGTGCAAGATACACTGAATGCAACAGACTTCGTTATAAAGGCTATGGGGAGAACCCATTGAGATCATAAGCTGCTCTTTCACCAAGCCCACATGACATTATCGTAGTGGCAGATAGTTAAGGAACTCCCAAATTAACTTTTCAGATCCTTCTACCCTTTACAATACTCACCCTCACCAAACTCTCTGTCAGTACTTTCCAGACTTTAACCACTTTTTTTTTAGACTAGGTTCCGTACAGTGTGGAAACAGGCCCTTCGGCCCAACAAATCCACACCAACCCTTCGAGGAGCAACCCACCCAGACCCATTTCCCTCTAAATAATGCACCTAACAATATGGGCAATTTAGCATGGCCAATTCACTTGACCTGCACATGTTTGGATTGTGGGAGGAAACTAGAGCACCCGGAGGAAGCCCATGCAGACACGGGGAGAATGTACAAACTCCACACAGACAGTCGCCCGAGGCTGGAATTGAACCCAGGTCCCTGGTGCTGTGAGACTGCAGTGCTAACCACTGGGCCACTTGTTGGAATAAAATGTTTTCTCTTCATCACTTTTGCTTCTTTTACTAACTACATTTCATCCAATTTCCCTTCCTAATGGCCATTAGCAAACCAATGGGTTTACACAATAATCCAGGAGTTTGATGAGAAGAAAATGATACCAGCTTCTTGTTCTCGATTTATTTAATTCACTGAATTTATATCCCACGACTGCCATAGTGGATTTGATCTGCTGTCTCTGGAACATGTAACTAAGCCTTGGATTTCAATAATAAAATTAAAAAGTACTAGGATTTCTCAACTCATCAGAAGCAGAGTTAAGATCTGTGAAAGATCACAGAGTTAAAATATTCACTTTTTTTATTTCCCTACAGATGCTGTCTGCCTGATTAAAAATTCCCAGCATTTTCTGCAATTATTTCAGATCTCCTACATCTTCAGTAATTCGCTTCTGCATGTCTAGTTCAGTGATGTAACCACCATTCTACTTTGTCCATTCTGATCACATGATTCATGGGATACATTGGCTCATAATGACCAAAATGGAGAAATCTTATTTGAGAAGGCACCAAACACAACCAGACAGGTATGTGCAGAAGAGGGAGTGTAAAAAACTCAAAACTACCCTTCTACTCAATGCTGGAAACATTATCTTCTTGACCATTGTATACATTTCACCAGTATAAAAGAATACATTTTTAAGAAATGTGCTCTTGAAATCATCATTGATTTGCAATGTGCAGTATTCAATGGTTTAACTGTTCTGTGTTTGATTGTGAGTCTGGTCCCTCATCTATACTCACTGTGTTTGATTGGTTACTCCTAAGTATTGACTCAGAGAAAAGCAAACAGACACCAGAGAAACCATCAGAAGCTGAAATGAGAGAATCATTTGGATATCCTAAAACATTGTATAAAACTCTATAATGAAGTTTCTGCACAGTTCTCAACTAATCATGTTTCTACAGTGATCTGAGAAAAATTATATTATATAAAATGTACAACTTAGTTCTGAAGAAAAGTCAAAGAAAATTCAAAATGTGAATTCTGTTTCTCCCTCCACAAGTGCTGTCAGACCTGTTGAGTTTCTCCAGTGTTCTCTGCATTCGTTATCACTTCGTGATGTTGGGTTTTATTCAAATGTTAGGTCAATCTGTCAGTATAATATTCCTGCAAAATCTCTCATTACTTTATTCAGATGGCATGTCCTTTTAATGACCTTTATTGAGGGGATAGAAGGAATACTCTTCCTGTCTGTGACATGGCAGCTAGTAGTGCATTCATGTGGTCTCACAGTAAAGTAATCTTCACCTTAGGTTCATCATTGTCAGATTCTTCTCTCAGGTTGTCCCTTTGAATGGCAGAATCTGAAACAATACTCCAGGGTCACTGTTAACCAAATGAGAAATACACTGGCAGGGCCACACTGCATTCATCAGCTGCTAAAGGCGGTATTTCTTGACAGTAAGGCCATTTTCATTGTGTTGATAAAATGAAAGTGTTTGCTGTGCAAAATATCTGAAATGTGTGCTGGAAATTAAGATGAGAATGGATGTGTCCAAGATTGCTATAAAACTGCCTCAGCCTTGTCCCTGTAATCCATCTCTTGTGATCATCTCCAGATCTACAGCGCTTCACAACCTTTGCACTGCTTCAGTTGTGGCTCCTTTAGGACAAGTAGTTTAATCACTTAGTCGTACCCTCAGGAGCCCAGGCCATATAGCTCGGAAATGCCCTTCTTAAACTCTGCCTCTCTAACGTGCCTTCTGAAATGCAAAGTACTGCTTAAAGCCTTCTTGAAAATAACGTCTTTGAACAGGCTACTGGTCGCCTGCCCTGATATTTCATAGAGGTATAGAGTAGTACAGCACAGAACTCGACCCATTGGTCCTACTCATCCATGCTAACTAGATATCCTAAATTAATCTACACCCATTTGCCGGCATTTGGCATTTCCCTCCAAATCCTTCCTATTCTTGTACCCGTCCAGATGCTTCATGTTGTAGTTGAGTGTCAAATTTTAGTTTATAATACTCTTATCAAGTTCTTTGGGGAAATTTTAACATTGAAGGTTATTGAGGAATAATCTTCAGGGTTAAGGGGAATGGGCAGGATAATGGCACTGTTCAACATTGCAGCTCCTCAGCTACCGTACTCATTCAACGAGCACAATAGCAATAATTCCAGTATTTATTACTCATGTTATAATCAAGGTATACCATTTGTAAGACGTAATACTGTGGTATGGGAGCAGTTACTGAGTTGGTTGGACAGATGATTTGGGACACAGAGTGATACCAATGGTGTGGTTTCAATTCTGCATTGTCTGGGATTACCAGGAAGGATTCTTCATTCTCAACCTCTCCCCTTGCCTGAGGTCTGGTGATCCTCAGGTTAAGTAAGATATCACCATTCATCTCTCTCAATGGTCTGGTATGACTACAATGACTCTACCTTTATACTGTGGATTGAATGGAAAACAGGGACGAAAGGAATCACATCTACAAGAATAACTATTAAATCGGACCTAAATGTAGTCTTGTTTGAACAACAGCTCAAAATAGTCACAGCTGTAACTGGGTTTAGCACAAAATCATCATATGATCTTATCAGCAAATTATAAAAGGGATAGGTTTCTCTATGTAAATACCTTTATTTGGAACATAACCACATGATCAAAATAATCTGTAATTATATGTTAACAAAGCACAGAAGGTTATGCTGTAAATAAAGACTGCTATTTTTGAATTCTCAGTGTATGAAGGCACTTTATACATAGGCACATTGATGCATAGCAACATTAAAACAAAATGTTCAATCTGTGAGGAAGATCTTTTCCAATGCCTTATTTTCAAATTTATTTCATTTGTAGAAAATGTTTTTCCTTTTATAACAGCATTGCACAAAAATTGGAGTGCCCGATATCTCAGATGTGGGTTTCAGAAAGGCACACAATAATTTAGGCAATTTTCAAAAATTACAGATTATCATGATGTCACTATACATATTTCCATGATGTCAACATACTGTTCTTTTGAAAAAGCCAAATATACCCACTGACTCATGGGATACACAGGCTCATGACTGATCAAAATAGAGAAGGTTTATTTGGGAAGGCACCAGTAACTTTAATGGAAATGTGCAGAAAAGGAAGTGTACAAACATCAAAATGACCCCACAACCTGGCTTGGAAGCATTATCTTCCTGACTATTGTTAGGTCTCACCAGTATATGTCAGTATACCTTTAAAAGACATGCTCTTGAAATCATCACTGCAGCATAGTATGCGACCTGAGGTCATTAAGACCTCAGACCACCATCTTATCTCATATCACTTGAAGTCAAGAGTGTGGTGCTGGAAAAGCACAGCAGGCCAGGCAGTATCTGAGGAGCAGGAAAATCGATGTTTTGGGCAAAAGCCCTTCATCAGGATTCCTTAAGCGTCGATTTTCCTACTCCTCAGATGCTGCATAACCTGCTGTGCTTTTCCAGCAGCACACTCTCGACTTTAATCTCCAGCATCTGTGTCTTCCCTTTCACCTCATATCACTTGAAGCATGATGCTCTACCAGAAGAGCATAACAATTAGGAGCAGGAGTAGGCAATTCAGCCCTTTGCTTCTGCTCTCCTATCCAATACAAGATGGCTTATCTCGGTCACTTTCCTGCCTGCTCTCCATAACCCTTCAATCCATTACTTATTAAAAAGCAATCTGTCAATCCCCTTAAATGTATTCAGTGTCCCTGCATGTTTTGCATTCTGGGCCAGTGAGTTCGACAGATTCACAACCGTCTGAGATAAATAATTTCTCCTCATCTCTGTTATAAATCTGCCACCCCTTATCCTAAAACTTTCACATTCATGAATTGTCCCACATAAGAAAGCATCCTTTCTATGCCTACTTTGTCAGTTCCCTTTCTCATCTTATATACCTCAATTAGATCTCCTCTCATTCTTCTCATGTGTGAGTATATAGGCCTAAACTGCTCAATCTTCTTCATAAGATAAACCTCAATCTCTGGAAACAGTCTAGTGAACCTCCTCTGAACTGCATCCATCCTCAAGTAAAGGTCCCAAACTCTATGGATTATGCCAGGTGCAACCTCACTAATATGTTGTACAGTTGCAGCAACACTTCCCAACTTTTATACTCTATTCTTCTAATAATAAATACCGTTTGCACTCCTTATCACCTGCTGTACCTGCACACTAGTCTTCTGTGATCCATGCACAAATACACTTAGGTCCCTCTGTACTGAAACACTCTGAAGTTCCTCTCTATTTAGATAATGAGTTGTCTTTGTATTCCTCTGAACAAGATGAATAGGCATGATCCTCTATTGAAACCAAATATATTGATATTAGCCCAGACACTTAGGTGTCTCAGAAATGTAATATCTACATGTGTTGGTTATCTACAATAAAGGTCTGTTGGATTCTCCAATACGGAGATAACACAAGTATTGCAGCATCGGGATAAACACCATGCTGGAGGCAATCTCACACCACCCACATGTGGCCGAGTCTGTACATTGCACATCTGTGACCCCAATGAACTGAAGTGGAGCAAGCCATCCTTGATTCCAGGGAACTGCCTAAGAAGAAGACACTTATGCTAGCACTCTTGGAAATCAACAAAATATTTCACCACACATGACAATTAAATTTACGAACAAAAGCAACTTACATTTATATTTTTTTAACTTCTTAAAATGTCCCAAAGCACTGACCAGGAGTGCTACTGAGTAATTGAGAAATTTACCAACTACCAAAGAAATTACCATGGTCATGTACAGTACATGAGGGCAGAAGAAGGTTGTACAGAGCATCACTAAGGTAGAAAGTGACATAGAGAATAAGAGAAGTTAAAGAAGGGAATTCCAGAGCTTAGGAACTAGGCAGGTGAAGGCATTGTGACCAGTATGGGACCAATTGAAATTGGGAAAGCTGAAAGGCCTGAATTAGATTAGCACACTTTCCGGGGAGGGCTGTTGGGCTGGAAGTGATTACAGAGTTAGGGAGGGGGGAAATCCATAGAAGGATTTGAAAATAAACATGGGAATCTTAAAATTGAGCCATTTCCTGACAGGAATCCAATGTAATTGCTCAGGTTTCCTCCCACAGTCTACAGATGTGCAGGTTAGGAGGATTTGCCATGCTAAATTGCCCATAGTGTCCAGGTACACACAGACTAAGTGGATTAGTCAAGGCAAATATAGGGTTACAGGGTTGGGGTAGATTTGGGTGGGATGCTTTTTGGAGAGTCAGTATGGACTCAATGGTCTGAATGGCCTGTTTCCACACTGTAGTGATTCTATGATTCTATACTTCTAAAGATTTGGGAAGGTGTTAGCTTGACAATGTTATCCGAAATCCCTCAGCCTTCTGAACATGATTTCTGCTGGGAAAGCAAGCCAATGTTCCAAGGTGTTGCTGTTAAATGAAGCAGAACAATATGGAGATACTATTTTGCAGAGTGGAAGGAAAGTGAGTCACTGAAAAGGAAAAGAGGGAGGGGTGAAGGAAAGCTGCTGACAGGGGTGAATAGTTTTAAACTTGTTAACAAATGAACACTTAGCTAAAATGGGAGCCAGGAAAACTGAAGTAATTTAAGAAATTAATTCCTTGCAAGTTAATGTGCTTTAAGAGTCTGAGGGACAAGATTTATATGTATTTGGAAAGGCAAGCACTGATTGGGGATACTCAACATGGCTTCATGTGTGGGAAATCATGTGTCACTAACTTGATTGAGTTTTTTTGAAAAAGTGACAAAGACTGATGAGGGTAGAGCAGTGGACTTTGTCTATATGGACTTCAGCAAGGTGTGCAACAATGTTCCACATGGTAGACGGGTTAGCAAGAGTAGATCACACGGAATACAGGGAGAACTAGCCATTCGGATACACAATTGGCTTGAAGGTGGGAGACAGAGGATGGTGGTGAAGGGTTGTTTTTCAGACTGAAAACCTGTGACCATGGTGTTCCACAAGGATCGGTGCTGGGTCCACTGCTTTTTGTCATTTATATAAATGTTTTGGGTGTGAATGTAGGAGGTATAGTTAGTAAATGTGCAGAAGACACTAAAATTGGAGGTGTAGATTAGATTCCCTTCAGCCCAACCAGTCCACACCGACCTCCGAAGAGTAACCCACGCAGACTCAATTCCCCCTGACTAATACACCTAACACTACGGGCAATTTACCATGGCCAATTCACCTGACCTGCACATCTTTGGACTGTGGGAGGAAACCGTAACACCTGGAGGAAACCCACTCAGACACGGGGAGAATTTGCAAAAACCACACAGACAGACGCCCGAGGCTGGAATCGAACCTGGGACCCTGGTGTTGTGAGGCAGCAGTGCTAACCACTTTTTTTTTCCAAAAATATACTTTATTCATAAATAATTTGATGGTCTGTACAATTGGTCATGCCATACGTATGTAAACATTTACATACAGAGATCAAAACTTATCATTTTTATACAGGTCTGTACATTTTTTGATCATATGCCCATATAATTAGCCGAGGCGTCAGCAGAGCCCAAATGACTGCATGGGCACCCTGTTCTTCGTTAGGCAGGCAGACCTTACACAGTGGTCTTTTCCCACCGCGCCTTGGCGGCAGCTGCCCCAAGCTTCAGCGCGTCCCACAACACGTAGTCCTGGACCATGGAATGTGCCAGTCTGCAACACTCAGTCGGGGTCAACTCCTTCAGCTGGAAGATCAACAGGTTTCAGACCACCCAGAGAGCGTCCTTCACCGAGTTAATGATCCTCCAGGCACAGTTGATGTTCGTCTCGGTGTGCGTCCCGGGGAACAGGCCGTAGAGCACGGAGTCCCGCGTCACGGCACTGCTCGGGACGAACCTCGACAAACACCACTGCATTCCTCTCCAGACTCCCTCTGCGTAGGCACATTCCAAAAGGAGGTATGTGACAGTCTCATCCCCCCCGCAGCCGCTTCGAGGGCAGCGTGCGGTGCGGCAGAGAGTCCGGGCGTGCATAAATGATCTCACAGGCAGAGCCCTTCTCACCACCAGCCAAGCCATGTCTTGGTGCTTGTTGGAAAGTTCTGGCGATGAGGCATTCTGCCAAATGGCTTTGACAGTCTACTCAGGGAAC
>NC_057741.1:32092290-32135587 GCF_004010195.1 Chiloscyllium plagiosum | reverse complement strand
GCATACTTTCCTGGAGTTGGGACAGTTTTCCCCGCCTCTCTCTCGTTTCCTGAACACCTTTGAGGATGAAGAATCTCTTGATGTTCCCTTTTACTGTTTCCCACCAGTCAGCTGGGGACTCAAAGAGGGGCTTCATGGTTCTCCAACCTGCGTAGTCCCTCTTGAGCTCCTCAATGTTTCCCAGGGTCAACAGCTTGTTGTTCAGCTTCCACGTTCCCTTACCAGCCCGCTGCTCGTCCTGTAGGTGACAGTCGGCCAGCAGGAGGCAGTGGTCGGAGAAGAACACCGGCTTGACGTCGGTGGATCTGACCGAGAGCGTTCGGGACACAAACAGGTAATCTATCCTTGAGCAGATAGACCCGTCTGACCATGACCAGGTGTATCGCAGCAGTGCTAACCACTGGGCCACCGTGCCACCCCCAAGGCAATCGCCAATCCTGACACAGCACTGCAAACTTGTCCTTCACATGGTCAGTGTGGGGATTGAACCCATGACCTTGGCACTATTAGCACCATGCTCTAAACAGCTGAGCTAGTGGACAGCGAAGAAGGTTACCTCAGAATACAACAGAATCTTGGTTAGATGGGCCGATGGGCTGAGGAGTAGCAGATGGAGTTTAATTTAGGTAAATGTGAGGTGCTTTATTTTGGAAAGACAAATCAGAGCAGGACTCATACACTTAATGGTAAAGTCCTGGGGAGTGTGCTGAACAGAGACCTTGGGCTGCAGGTTCATTGCTCCATGAAGGTGGAGTTGCAGGACAACAGGGCAGTGAAGAAGGTTTTTGGTATGCTTGCTTTTATTGGTCAGTGCATCGAGTAGAGGAGTTGGGATGTCATGTTGTGGCTGTACAGCACATTGATTAGGAATATTGCATTCAGTTCTGGTCTTCTTGCTACAGGAAAGATGTTGTTAAACTTGAAAGAGTTCAGAAAAGATTTACAAGGATATTGCTGGAACTTGAGGGTTTGAGCGATAGGGAGAGGCTGAAGAGGATGGTGCTGTTTTTCCCTGGAGCGTCGGAGGCTGAGGGGTAACCTTAAAGAGGTTTATAAAATTGTGAGGGGCATGGATAGGATAAACAGACAAGGTCTTTTTCCCAGGGGAGAGGAGTCCAAAGCGAGAGGGTTTAAGGTAAAAGGGGAAAGATTTAAAAGGGACAACTTTTTCATGCAGGGGGTAATGCGCATATGGAATGAGCTGTCATGGGAAGTGGTGGAGGCTGGCACAATTACAGTATTTAAAAGGCATCTGGATGGGTACATGAATAGGAAGAGTTGAGGGATCTGGGCGAAATGCTGGCAAATGGGACTAGATTAATTTGGGATAACCCAATCAGTATGGACAAGTTGGACCGAAGGGTCTGCTTCCATGCTTTCATGACTCTATAACAAGGACAGCAAATCTCGATAAATACAATGAAATTAATGGTTTTATTAAATACTCGTGATGAAGAAAAAGTGGAGACCAAATATGAAAAAAGTACTAAATGTAATGTTTTTCTTAATTATATAATTTTGTAAAACCATGAAGGAAACTCAGTTCTCAATGTTTTGGAAGTTGCATAAGTTATTTAATCACTCTCTGAGAATCATATCTGAAATACTGTCAGATTTTTAAAAATGAAAGATATTAATGAGTTGAAGAATTTCTGGTGTCACATTGCCCAAAACCTATAAATTCCAACACAAGTCCCATACCAGCTGGAGCCTTAAATTTATAACCAGTTCACAACTGGATAATTTTTTTTTACAGCCCAAAGGTTTAAACATATTGGCTGTGTTCGACAAAAAAGACACATTAGAGGGCATGTTGATGTAATGACAATCAGAGTCATACAGCGCAGAAACAACCCCTTCGGTCCAACTCAACCACACCAACCAAGTTTTCAAAACAAAATAGTTCCACTTGCCTACATTTGGCCCATATCTCTCTAAACCTTTCCTATTCATGTACCTGTCCAAATGTCTTTTAAATGTTGTAACTGTACCAGCATCTACAAGTTAGTTACCTGTTCTAAGATTCTGTTGATGCTAATACAGCGTGCAACTTCTCACACCTTTAATGACTGTGTTTGTGTGTATGTGTGTGTCTGTGATTGATTGATTTATTGTAATGTGTACCGAGTTACAGTGAAGAGCTTTGTTTACGAGCAGTACAGGCAGATCATAGTAAGCCAGGATGTACAGATCAAAAAGATTTAGACAGAGGCGTACAGGTTACATTGCACAGGATGTGTGCTAGGTGAGATCAACGCTAGTAAGATCAGCATTACTTGAGGCTAGAGAGTCCATTCATCAGTCTAATAATGGCAGGGAAGAAGCTGTTCCTGAACCTGGTGGTGCGTGTGTTCACGCTTCTGTCACTTCTACCTGACGGAAGAGGTTGTAGGAGAGCATTACCGTGGTGTGGTGGTCGTTGAAGATGTTGACAGCCCTTCCTTGGCAGCGAGCCATGTAAATGGAGTCAACGGATAGAAGGTTAGCTCTCGTGATGGTCTGGGTACATACACACAGACACAAAAACATAGATACAGGCACACATACAGGCGCGCACAGACATACACTTCATGAGCCTGTAAATACGTTGTGGTGGAAATGTGATAAAATAGATCAGACTATTCTGAACAAAGCTACACATTGTATTAATACCAACAGTGTCTCAGACTTATCCATTAGAGTGTCTGAATAATGTTTAAAGCAGATGTGGATAGATTCTTGTTAAGCAAGGAGGTGAAAAGTTATTGGGCAGTAAGTGGAAATTTGGAATAATCAGCTTCATGACTTTATTGAATAGTGGAACAGGGCTAAAGGGGCCAAATGGCCTACTCCTAATTTATATTCATACATCATTTGTCCCACTCCTTCTAAGAAAGGCAGTTTGATGATGCACAATACATGCATATATGAGAAAGCTCAAGGTTCTGTTAAAACCAGTCCAGAACTCCTGGCTGCGGTGCATTTCCCCTTAAAGCAGTGTGCCAACTCAACCTTGTCAGAAACACAGTCATTACATATGGGTCATTACAAATTACAATGAGGGAATCATAAAGAGGATTGACAAATGAATACTGGAAGAAAACATCAGTATACATTACTTTTCACACTGAAATTGTATGTGAGGCTTATTCTGATGTTCCCAGCTCAGAAAGCATCCAAAATGTCTGTCTCTTTTTCAGTTTCCTGCTCTCCATTAGTGACAGACAGAAATAGGTCAGTCAGCACTTTAACCATAACTCCAATCCTGAGAGAGACGGTGTCGGGACACAAAAGACATTGGATAGAGGATAAGGTGGAGGGTGATTGATCAGGTTTGAAAAAAATTATTCAGAAGTACTGTATTTGACAGATTCATGCTCCTGACCTTGGGTTTTGCCCACAAGGTGGATATATCAGGAATTCAGCCACAGAGACAAAAATCAACAACTTGCAGTGTTTTAATCTCTTCAACATAATAAGATTTTGCAAGGAGTCTCACAACAAACACATAAGGAGAAGAGATTATCAGAGAGACACGAGAAGGAGCAGCTGATCAATTCAAAAGCAAATTGAATACATTTCTTTCAGAAAATAACATTTTGCAAGCTAGTGTACAAGTCTTTTGTTCACAGCGTGTGGTGAGGGTCAAATGGTTCGAGGGAAATGTTGACTTTGAACTTATTGTTGTAACAGGGTGAACGCAGAAAGGATGTTCTCAGTGATCAGGGAGTCCAGAATCAGGGGTTTACAATCTAAGGATGGGGGTAGGCCTTTTAAAACAGAAATGGGAAAACATCTCTTCACCCAGAGAGTGGTGAGCCTGTGGAATTCTCTGCCACAGGAAACTGTTGAAGCCAAAACATTTAAGGGTTTTAAGGAAGTTGTAGATATAACTCTTTGGACTAAAGGAATCAAAATATATCGGGAGAAAGCGGCAAACAGGCTACTGAGCTGGATGTTCAGCCATGATTATATTAAATGGCGGAGGAGGCTCAAAGAGCTGAATGGCCTAATGCTGCTCCTATCAGGGTTAATGTCAAGGTGTTTGTGACAGAAGAGAGTCTGCAGGTGTTATTGAAAACAATTAACCTTTGTTAATTATTTACGGTAGGTACAGGAGAGGCTGAAGCAGGACATGTCCAAAGTGTTCCGCTTGAAAGTTCCAGTTCCATGTGATCACAGTCTCGCTGCTAGCATATAGCTATTAGTTGCATGCACCACTCACCTAAAACCCTCCACTTTTTGGATCTGTGTCACCTTGAGACAGATTTTGCTGGCTGATCCTTCCCTCATGTTACCGTAGCCCCGGAGCCTCCATGTGGGCTTCCAAAATCAGGTTCCTTCCCCGAAGCTGCCAATGTGCAGGTCCGAGATTAACCACAATGTACAGTATACCCTCGATTATCCCAACAATACGGGCGGGGAGTATTTTGTTTGGATAATTAAATGTTCGGATAACAGAGTTTACCCAAGCATCAGGACCTTGAGATCTTGTTTGGATAATCCAAAATTCAGATAATCGATGTTCGGATAACTGAGGTTGTTCTGTAGTTGAATAGCAGAGCAGTTTCAAGGGGTTGAATGGCCAAATCCTATTCCTGTTATTCTAGCGATCTGAGACCAACTCAAATACCAGCCACCGTGTCCAGCGCAACAGCTTATGTGGCACTTCTATCAAGAATGAGAAAATATTATACCATTGGACATATATAAGCAACCTCCCCAAAATGTCCTCACTGTAATACTTGTATTGTTGCCAAAAGTCTGTGATATTAATAGATGCTGCTGTATTTGCTTTTTATTTTGTACATTTTTTCTGTAGCAAGGATTCAATTACTTGAACAATGACCCTCTCGCTGAGCTGGAAATGTATTGTGAGTAAACAAGAACAAAATGCTTGCTCACAGCGAGGGGCATATTTATTGTCTCCTGCAGCAATGGGAAGGTAACTGCGTGAAGGTGTTGAAGCTGTGTATCGAGCCCGGGATCCAAGTAAAATACCTGATAAGGAAACTCAGCCAGGTTCACCAGCTGGGCTTTAAAATCCAACAGCACTAAATATGAGCCTTACACAATCAGAGCATCACCTGGAGAACAATAGGCTGAAAAAACAATTGCATTCTTATCGAGTCCTTTGGTGTGCCTTTGCCAAATCTGACCTAATTTTTCTGATTCTGTATCCTGCTAGGTTAGGCCGAAGAATCACACTCACGTGCAAGGGAAGCCCTAAACAAAGGGAGAAACTCAGAAGGTGTAGGAATTGCTGTGTGAGAAAAGAGCAAAATCCATTCAGTTCACCTTCTGCCATCCCTATGGCTACAGGATATAATAATAACAGTGGCCTTATTGAATCATGGCAGTCAGTTTCAGTGGATGGAATCTTTTAGGGGCCTGAATGATCACTTGAGAAGTCCAGAAAGGACTTTCTCGATGTTGGGAGCAACTCTTTTCATTTTTTGACTAAATTCCAAAGGTCGAGACATAAATCCCACTAGGCAGTTGCAAGTTGCCTATTTGCAGGGATTGTTGCTTGTTAATGACTTCGTTAACTGCAAAACTGAGGTTACCATGAAGGACTCCTCTTCTCAAGCTCTCCCTCGCCTGAAGCATGGTGACCCTCAGTTGTCTGTCTCTCACACTCATGAGAGAGCATTTCTAATGGTCCACTTTATCACTGCAAATCCTGCCTCATTAATATACAACTTTCCATCCTACCACTGGCTTGGAGCAAATTGCATGTTATCAATTCTCGAAGTGGAAGCGAGATTGGTACCTCAGAAGGATCCTCCTGCTCACCACTTAGTCCAAAGGAGCCCCATGTTGGAGACCAGGTACCAATATCCCAGGGCATGCCTCTAAGAACCTCATTACACAGCTCTAATCCACTGAAAGTACACTTCTGCAGTTCAATGCTGTGTCTCAATGCATAAAAGCAACTATCATTGTAATAGTTTGCACTCGGGGACACACACCCAGCTCATGGATTGGACCAAGCTACTCATAGCAGCCCTGCCTTGCATTGCTTTGTCCCTCAGACTGAGAGATACAAGCTCCCTCAGTAGTGCTGCATTGTGTTGCAGGAAGGAGTTCTCATTAAATAAGGGAGTGGGGGGAATAGCCATCGCTCAGGACATACTGACACAGTAAGTCAGGGGCAACTCCCGATACCAGTCCAAGAACTTGGACATAGTCAGTCAGCCACTCAGGGCAATCAGGGTCAGAATCGTCTCATCATTAGGGGTGAAGAACCAAATGTTGGTCAGCCCATCACCTGTCTTGACTCTATCTGTCCTTCTGGGGGAATGAAAGAGAGGCAGATATTCATGGTGACGAAGTTACAGAGCACCTTAATAACTTGCCATGCAAGTGGAGAAGAATACTGAGTGCATGAGTATGCAGCACAGAGGGCGTGCAGTGTTAGTGGTGTCGGGAGTTGGGATGGGTGAGGGAAGATGTAGCAGGCTAAAGAGAGAGGGGTAGAGCATGTGCCTTGATGGGAGGTGGGTACAGTGCCAGAGATAGAGTGAGTGTGATTGCTGAGAGAGAAGATGGTCATTGACCCTTCTTGTTACATCGCCGTGCATTCCTCCAGCTGGCTGACCCTGCACTGACCCAGGTGACAATCTCATGGTCTAGGGCCTTGGTCTCCTCTTCTGGTCCTGGAGGAAGATGGTGTCCCACTTCAGTACCACCCATCCAGCAAGTGTTCAGATCTCTATTCAATTCCCCATTATCTGCCGTGTTCAGGGTAAATGTCAGGAAGTGTGCATCTCCGGCCCAACAGTGTGCACAATGGTCTTTTAAAGATAGTGTTAGTGCCAGGGATGTTAGAGCAGTCTCAGGTATCACAGCGGTGGCAGGTTGTTCCAACTATGGTGACTGGTAGAATCAGATAAGAGAGGTGCCTTGAGGTTAGGGGGTAGGTAGTGAATGATGTGAGTTTGGTAAGATATAGTCAGAAAACCTGCCGTGCATATCGGCAAGAATTACTCCATGAATCTTGATGAAACTGGCCAAAAAAGCCAAAGTAAGCTTTGACAAAGGGTCAGTTAGACTCGAAACGTTAGCTGTTTCCTCTCCTTACAGATGCTGCCAAACCTGCTGAGATTTTCCAACATTTTCTCTTTTGGTTTCAGATTCTAGCATCTAATTTGCTTTCTTCAAGCCAAAGTAAGATTCAGCCCAATCAATTAGTTTGTAATGGACCCAGGTACAAGCCAATACTGTTAGTGGTAGAAGGTTTTGAGAACAACAAGCTGAAAGCTTTCTTAATCCCCCCAAGTCTATTTAATTTAGCACATACTATGCTCCAAATTCCTGGTGTAATAGTTAAAATTCGTTCAATTCCTTTTTCGAAATCAGCTCTCTGTGAAGTTCCTAGATCAATGCTTTCTCACCAAATATTGTTTTTACAGATTGGTTTAGAATCTACACTCTCTCTTCCCCTATCACCCACGCCAGCCCCACCTCGCCTTTAATCAAACACCATGTCATTTATAGGGCCCACTGTAGTGGTCAAAATGAAATCGAGGTAAAAGGTTAAGATGCCATAGACCCACAGTGAACTATAGGGGCTGCTCTCTCATTAGAGAGAGGTGACTGGTGATGGTTTAACCTGAAGGTCACCATGTCACAGGCAGGGGGCGAATTTGAGAAGGACGGTCGTCTGGGAATTAAACCCATGCTGTTGGCATCACACTGCATTGCAAACAGGCCATCCAGCTGAAATATATTGTTGTTGACCACATTCCCAAGCCCCTTCAGAATCTTGAAGACAGCAATCACATCACTCTCAGTCTTCTCTTTTTGAATGAGGATGTGTCTGAATTACATAATCAGTCTCCATCGCACAAACCACAATCAAACTTGGCAAAGCAAAACGAATAAACGCATAAATCTCTGAGATAACAGCCATTAATTGCCCCTCTATTCCTTTCTCCATTAGCTTCTGACTTGCTGCTTGTAATCACAAGTTGGTTAAGTGTTTTTGATGTTAGCCGTCACATCGTTTCAGTTTGGTTTGGGATAAGCTGGAACATGTGGTCAGTCGCTGTTTAGTCAGACTGCATGACTCAACATGACTTCCCTTCTAATTTATTCTAAGTAAGTTGTAGAAACATCGATTTGAGAGGTGACAGAGAAGAACATTACAATGCACTTGAAAATTGCAAATGACAGAGGGCATCAGGTTCTGCTGTGCTTCACATATTTAATTAACTGCTGATCATAATAGCTCAAAAGTAATTTCCTTATAATGTGCGCTAATCATATTGTTTCCTCATTAACTCTCGATAGACTTGCAGTCATAACATTCCACTGGCCACCTTCCAGGATTAGGTTAGAGCCTCAATAAATTAAAGATTAATCTCCAGGGCATGCCAGTGAGCAACACCCAAGAGAAAAATTACAGGGTATTCCTGAAACATTCCAATTTCTTTGGACGCTATGGTTTATTACTGACAAGAGAACATTGGCAATGAGGGTAGAAGTATTTGATGAGGTGGCATTGTTTGACCTAGAGGTCTAGAGATGATACCTGCAAGAAAATGTACAAACAAGGGTTACCGATTGTGTCATATGCCAAAACTCGCTTTGATGTGCCCACATTAAAAAATAACACAAAAGTAAATGAACTCTCTGACTCTTGACTAATTCTTGTAGGGACGCTAGCTTGGGAGGCAGACCAAGACAAATTGTTTGAGTCAGCAACGTAGAGAAAGTTCCAGGCACTTTGTACTTGGAGTTCCCTCTTCTCCTATTGGACTTGGTGAAAGACTGGAGCCAATAAACTGACCCTGCTGAGGCAAATTTGCCTCTAGAGCCCACTAAGGGAGGGTCCAACAATGCGAAAGGGCCTGGATCCATCAGCTCTAAAGGATCAATGATTATATTTAGCATTTTGTGTTGTGTTGGTGGGGGGGGAGAAGTGGGGGGGGGGAGGTGGGGGAGAATCTACCTCAGCAGGCATTGGAGTTTATGTGGTTACAATCAGATTAGCGATTGCAGAGCAGGATTCAAGGGGCCGAATGGCCACCTCCTATTTATATGTTCACATGCTGCAGTAGCACATGTAACAGCTAAAAGGCCTGCAAGTGTGAGCTGAGTTTGGTGGCAACAATACTCACCACTGACCTCTGAAGGTTATGTATTTAAATCTGGCTCTAGAGATTAGCGTCTAATCCAGGCAGACATTCCAATACGTTTCTAAGGAAGTACTATTTTTGTCAGAAGTGCTGTGTTAACCCATATGAGCTACACCTCTAATGCTGCTGAAACCCACATTATTGTCTTTATGACTTGACCATTCCATGTACTCCCAGTCAATGTTACATCTTTCACCCGCCATATGCTTAACTTTACCCAGTGCTCCATTGCCCACACTCTAACTCACCCCAAGTCCTGTTCACCCATCACCCTTGTGCTTCATGACCTACAGTGAAGTCCAACTTAAAACTTCTAGTTCTTGTTTCCAAATCCATCAAGGAGCTGTGTTATTCCCAATGTCTGTAATCTCCTCCAGCCCTACCATCCTCTAGACCTCAGCACTCCTCCAATTGTTGTGCATCTCTGATTTCAGTCACACCATCATTGGCAGTTTTCAGCTGCTGAATGTCTAAGATATGAGATCCCTTCATCTGCAATTTTTCTCTCTTTCATCCTTTGAAAAGCCCACCTGTTTGATGAAACCTTTGGGCATCTTCTCTAATACCTCCTTATGTGACTCCCCTGCTGTCAAATTCTGTTTGATTCCAAAACCCTGTAGTTCCTTGGGATGTTTTGCCAAATTAAAGGTGCTATGTAAAGCAAGTTATTGTAAAAATGCCAGTACCTTTTAAGAACAAATTTTGTTTGCCACTGTAGTTTGCATAATCTCATTCACATTGTGCTTGGCAGGTAACCTTGAGTATTTTTTAAGACTCCAAATGCATTAATTTCCTTCATATGGTTGGATCTTTGCCAGTTATGCACTTGAGTTGATGTAGGTTAGGCTATGCAGTTCGGGTAGTCATGAAATATGTTGATTGAAAAATTCATCTAGGTTTACAGTTTTCACATTTGTCTGCACGTGGACCAACTACACTGAGAAAAAGTATTGTCCAAAAGAGGATTACTCACACACTGGAAAGATCAATGTACAGGACAGCAATAGCATTCAACAACAACTTGAACTTTTGTTGTGCTAGTGACAAAGTGGAAAGCTCCAAGGCATTCACTGATGAGATGCCAAATAAGGTTGCTACTGATTCACAGGCAGAGATCCATCAGAGGGTTCCAGTCCTGTGGGAGGTTACAGAGATAGGCAAAGATGAGGTACTTCTGCCTCTGAGCTAGAAAATTGAGAGATTCAAATTTCATCCAGGGTAACACCTCAATGAGAACCATGGGAACGCTTCACTGCTGGGAGGGCCACCTTTGGATAAAGCATTAATTTAGGGTCTCCTCCGACCATTCAGATTGGTACAAAGGATCTCACAATACTTTCTGATAGAGAGGAGTAAAGGGGTGTATCCCATTGACCTGGCTAAGGAATATCCTTCAACCAACATCACAGTCAGAAAGCTCAGGATGTCTGTCCATGGTTATTGTATGTAACTTGACTGCTTTATTCCCTCACTGCAATGTCAAGCAGGAAAAGTGTCATCTATATGCAAATTTTCTCAAAGTCTGAACAAGTTTGGAAGCTAAAAAAGTTTAAAGGGATACCTTAAGCTGAGCAATGGTGGCATCATGGTAATGTCACTGGATTATTAATGGTGGGGCCCAGCCTCATGATCTGAACGTAGGTTCACCCTCCACCATAGCAGCTGGTGAAAATTAAACTCCACTAATAAATCCAGAATTGAAAGGCAATCTCAGTCATGATGACCATGAAACTATCATTGAGTGTTGCGAAATTCTATCTGGTTCATTAATGTCTTTTAGGGAAGATGAAATATTGTGCTACATGTGATGCCAGACCAATGTGGTTAACACTCGACTTTCTTTCATTATCTTATGGGATGTGAGCATCACTGTGCTGTCCAGGATTTATTGCCCATCGCCAATTGTCCAAGGTACAGTTAAGAGTCAATCAGTGGGTCTGATGTAGGCCAGAGTAACCAAGTAAAGACAGAAGATGTCATAGAGTCATTGTCATAGAGATGTTCAACATGGATACAGACCCTTCGGTCTGACTAGTTCATGCCAACCAGACATCCTAAATTAATCTAGGCCCATTTGATAGCACATGACTCATATCCCTCTAAACCCTTCCAATTCACATACCCATCCAGATACCTTTTAAATGTTGTAATTGTACCAGCCTCTGCCACTTCCTCTGGCAGCTCATTCCATGTCTTTCCCTAGAAGATATTCTGAACCAGATGGTTTTTTTACAACAATTGCCATGGTTGCCATTAGACCAGCTGTGCTCTGAATACCACCCTCCATGCTCTGAAAGGGCAATTTGAGGTGAGCAACAAATGCTGGCCTTGGCACCAATCCCAGAAAGGAGTAAAAGATACACACATTTCAGCAGATAAGAAACTGCTCAGAGATTGTCATTCAGATCTGTAAGCCAAGAATGAAATATTAAGAATTCAATCTGCTGTATATATGAAACATCTCAGGATCACAGTTTGTTTGGTCCATTGCTACAAGTAAGTCTCTATTCAATTTTTTCTCATTCATTCATGAGATGAGGGTGACACTGCCAGCATTTATTGCCAAACCCTAATTGCCCATGGGGGCAGTTTAGGAGCCACCCACATTGCTATGGGTCTGAGGTCACCACATAGGCCAGACCAGGATGGCAGTTTCCTTTCCTAAAGGACATTAGTGATCCAGGTGGATTTTTTCCCCAACAACCGATTCATGGTCATCATTAGACTCATAATTCCAGATTTTTTTTCCCATCGAATTCAAATTCCAACATCTGCCAGAGTGAGATTTGAACCCAGGTCTCTGCATTAATAGTTCAGTGACAATGTCACTAGGTCATTAATATTCCATGGTCCACTCTGCCATTAAAGCCTGAAGAACATATAGCCCATATTTTGCAGTGAATGCAAAGGGATGAAGCTCACTGCTGACAACAAAGGAGGCTGCCAACAAGGATCGGGCAGAGATTTTACCATTCCCAATGTTAATTTGTTTCTGGTGCCTGCTATACGGAGTGTCTGACATCCAACAACACAGTGTCATCAAAAACGCTGATCAGCCAATTAGATTGAAGAATTCTGACAGACAACAAAGCAGGAACAAAATGGTTTATCTTCATAGAAAGTGAATAATGAATGGGACACAGACAAGGTAAGGATACACGTGGTGAAATATCACAAACAAATTGCCAAAAATATTTTGTGTTCTAATTGTAGAAAGCTGTGGATTCTTCATTACACCTTTGAGAAGTTTGACACAGTATAAACATAAAATTAAGGTTAATCGGAAGTAATTATCACTTTGTATGTTGTTAGAAAGAGTTAAAGCTTATTAAACAAAGCATCAATTTTTCAAGGAATTCTGCAGTAAGACTAATAACACAAGTGGAAGTTCACATCAAATCAAGTGATTTCTAATTGATTGCTGTCTGTGAGAACTTCAACAGCACACCTTATGGTTTCATGGGGAAATAACTGACAGTGGTGTCTGGATTTCTGAATGTAAAATCCCTCCAAGCCACTTACCATCCTGATGTGGAAATATATCAGCGTTCCTTCGCTGTCACTGGGTCAAAATCTTGGAATTCCCTCCCTAAGGGCATTATGGTCAACCTGCAGGCAAATGGACAGCAGCAGTTCAAGAAGGTAGCTCATCATCACCTTCTCAGGGGCAACAGACAATAAAATTCTAGCCAGTCAGCAATGTCCACATGCCACGATAACTCTATGACTCAAATGACTCAATGAAACAAAAAACAATCCATATGTGGATCTAGAAGTTGCTGCCTGTTTTAATGACAGCAAACATTGACAGGTTTACTGTCATCACAACTGCAAAATCCAGTCCATACACATGGATAGAGGAGTCAGGATCAAGACTGTATCTGTTGTCATACACCCACGCACTATCTATACACTGACAACCCATCCTGGGTTCCAGTTATAACCTATATGGCTCACATAGAAACAGCTGACTCTGTAGTGTTAGACACAAACGCGGAGAAAGCAATAAAAGCAACACAACATTGAAGCTTTTAACACTTAGGGCTTCACAGCTACATTTAATGGTCCACCAATTATTTACTTTTTGACAGCCCAAGCTCCAAGTTCATTTGAATGCTCTCTCCTTATGTCTGACCCTCTGAGTCTCATTATTACAGTATTTGCTGCTCTGAATGAATGGCTGGGAGAACACTTCTTGTCAGAAGCTATAAATCCATCAGAATGTTGCTGAGGAAAAATAAAAGCAAGTGCAGAAAGTGAGGAAAAAGTGAACAATATTTTGTAGCTCCAACAAGCCTCAACGACTGTTCAAACAGATTATGCGCTTTTCCCCTTGGAGTGAATCTGTCTCTATTTTTCCCGCCTTGTTAAGCACAAGTCGAATCTAGGGATTCACTGCCAATACAAAATCTTAGAACCTTTACCAGGATGCTACATGGCAATTGGTGTGAATTAATGTGAATCATTAAGATTGTCTGAAAGATAGGTAATTATTGTATAAAATACTAGTTCTGAATGTAGTGATTGTAATGAGACCAACCAGCTGGACCACATAGAATATGAGTTTCCTGATTGGGGCTGATAATCTGTTCCAATCAGGGAGCCCTGGCTGTCAATAAAAAGATTGAGTGTCAGGGATACTACCACTCCAGTGCCTGACACTGTTTGAATTCAAGGACTGTTGAATAAAGGGTAATTTGGGAGTGCAGTACCATCTGTACTGTTATTTCACTGAAGGGTTTAATTTTCAGGTTCCACTGGCTCCACCCATTCTGCTGAAGTTACACAAACTGTTGTGGATGAAAACAAGGAGTTCAGAGGCTCAGATATATCCATGCCAGTTCCCTCAGTGCCTGGTAATTATGCCTGATTAAAAATATAGTTGTACTTAATGCCAGTGCACATGAAACTCTCTAGTTATCAAAAGTACAGGGCTTCTTCTATAAATAATGCTATGGTTATGTATCCTCCACCACTAACAACTAGATAGGCCTCAGACAGAGCAAAGACAAAGGAGGATTGGTGGCAGTGAATTAACCTGTGCCATACATTAACAGAGGTGAACAAATACCACATGGTACCGCAGGTCGTCAACCAGGAAAATAACACAGTCACTGATGTGATTACTGAGTGTGCAATGTTTATTGGAACAAGAGTAAACCATTAAGCTCCTAAAATCTATCACCTCATTCTATTAGATCATGGCTGACCTGTACCTCAGCTCTATTTTCTAACCCCCTGATACCCTCAGCTGCCAAAAATCTATGGATTTCAGTTGAAAACTCCATTTGTTCCAAACTCAGTTATTTTTGGGAAGAGAGACTTCCAGATTTCCACTGTGCTTTCTGTAACATACAGGCGGTAATTAATGTCCACCTCAAAGGCACGTTTGTTACTGATGCCCCCCTCAGTAGCAGCAGAGTGTACTATCTACAAGATACACTGCAGAAATTTACCAAAGATCTTTAGACAGCACCTTCCAAAACCACGATCACTTACATCTAATAGGACAAGGGCAGCAGATATATAGGATTGTCAGAATCTGCAAGTTTCTCTCAGAGCCACTCACCATCCAGACTCAGTAATATATCACCATTCCTTCAGTGTCGCTGGATTAAAATCCTGGAATTGCCTTTATAATGTATTGAAGGTCTACCTACAACACACAGTCGGCAGCAGCTCAAGAAGGCAGCTCACCACCATCTTCACAACTGCAATAAACCTTGACCCAGCTATCTTATGCATGAATTTTAAAAACTAGCATGCAGCAATAACAGAAAAATAGTCTATCATATCAAACTTAGGCAGAATTTAAAGATCAAGTAAAGTGATTATAAAAGAGAACAAATATTTAAGTCATGTAATGCCTAAACATATTTATATTGGAGATTATACTAATCTAATGCCTAAACTAAAAGCAATTTAACAGTTGTAATCTTAATGCTAAGTTATAATTTCTAATTAACACTTGTCTACCCTGTGTTTTTCTTGTTGTCATACTAACTTTGAGTATTAATTAGCACAATCAGTCTCCCTGAAGATTCCAGCAGATTTGACCCATATTGTTAGAAGGGTTATTTTGATAAACCTTCCCCATTGAGACAATCAACATCATTCAGAAGGAACAAACAATCATATACAAATCTATGTAAATCTATGTAACATAGTTGAAGGTTTATTTAGCCTTACTCCCAGACCCAAATGGATTTCTTACTCCACCTGAAGGCAAGCAGCAGGTTGGAAGAACACAGCAAGCCAGGCAGCACCAGGAGGTGGAGAAGTCAACATTTCGGGTGTAACCCTTTTTCAGAACTCCACCTGTGGCTGACATGAATTTAGCTGTGGTCTTTATTGTCATTATTTATGTCGAGCTGCCAGCCACAATTGTCAATAATGGCACAAAGAAACCGCAGGATGAGTCATGGGAGTGGTGGTGGATAAGGGAACAAGGGAAAGGATAGGATGGAAATGACCGTTCAGAGGGCCGTGGAATCTTGGGAGCACACTTTCTTCATTTCGCTGGACATTAAAGTAAACCTAGTCATTTTTTTATGGGGGGGGTGTGTGTGGTGGGGTTGGAGACACTGTGCAGACTATATCTAGATGAAAAGCCCTTGAAAACCTGAACAGATTGGGCCTACATCAGCATAGCCTGGGTTTCCCAGAAAAGTCATCAACTGGTGTTAAACTACTATGAGGTTGGATGTTCTTTGCTTGTTCTTCAGGCTCAAGGATTTACCTCTGGAGTAGTGTCGTGTGTTTTATGCATGTAAGGTTGGCACACAGGTAAATAATTTGGGCTCCTCATTCTTTCTTTAAAGGGAGCAAAAATAAATTGTGATCTGACCAACTATGAATTGGATTACTTATAGTGTGGAAACAGACCCTTCGGTCCAACAAGTCCACACCGACTCTCCGAAGAGCAACCCACCCAAACCCATTCCCCTAACACTACAGGCAATTTAGCATGGCCAATTCACCTAACCTGCACATTTATGGACTGTGAGATGAAACCCACACAGACACAGGGAGAATGTGCAAACTCCACACAGTCAGTTGCCTGAGGCAGGAATTGAACCCAGGTCTCTGGCACTGTGAGGCAGCAGCGCTAACCACTGTGCCACCCTGCCACTGTGATGATAATGATAATAATGATGGCAAGTTCCTCACAGATAAAGATCATAGGGAAGCATAGATCTGTAGTGGACTTTTTTTCTGATTCCAGAGGCCAATTCTCAATCTGCAGGTGCTTAAGTAGTTTGGGCAGAGGAACTCTGAGTTTACAGGGATTGTTGTGCAAACAGACACTATTCAATCTCTACACAATTCTTCAGCAATCATGAATCTGTTTATTTCAAATATATTAATTGCTTTCTACATTCTAGTGTATGAACTATATATTGGCAGCCTTCTGCTCCACAAATGCTGGTCAATATCAGTAAGACCTTGCTGACCAATGAAAAGTCAACACTCCATGGCTAACATTGAAGTGTGGATGTGTGCTCCTTCACATAGTGATATTTTAGTTTATGTCTTACCTCACTACCATTCTACTTGAGCTGAAAGCTTAAGATAACACAAATGCAGATGAGCTGTGTATCCATCTGTATTAATTGCAAAACCTTGGTTGAGTTGAAATGAGTACTTAAATAGAATGGCCCAGAAAATGTATAGACTGCAAATCTGGAAACTATGTCAGGTACATGGCATGCATCTGCTGCTACAGTGTAGAATCACTGTGTGGAGACCCCAGCTTTTAAATACACAGTTGAGTATCGATCCCATTACAGATGGACCTTAGTCACACACCCCAATGAATCGCATGGGTTTGAGCCCAGAGACTGCTCTGAGTGGGGTAATCAGATTCCTTTGCAAACCCTAGTCTCCTTAGCACACAAAAAGATCGGGCTATTTCACAGATTCTCATTGCAGATATAGAACTGGCTCAAAGGTAGAAGACAGAGGGTGGTGTTGGAGGGTTGTTTTTCAGACTGGAGGCCTGACCAATGGAGTGCCACAAGGATTGGCACTGGGTCCACTACTTTTCATCATTTATGTAAATGATTTGGATGTGAGCTTAAGTGGTATGGTTAGTAAGTTTGCAGATGACACCAAAATTGGAGGTGTAGTGGACAGCAAAGAAGGTTATCTCAGATTACAACAGGATCTTGATCAGATGGGCCAATGGGCTGAGGAGGGGCAGATGGAGTTTAATTCAGATAAATACAAAGTGTTGCATTTTGGGAAAGCAAATCTTAGCAGGATTTATACACTTAATGGTAAGGTCCTAGGGAGTGCTACTGAACAAAGAGATCTTGGATGCAGGTTCATAGCTCCTTGAAAGTAGAGTCACAGATAGATATGATAGTGAAGAAGGCATTTGATATGCTTTCCTTTACTGGTCAGAGTATTGAATACAGGAGTTGGGAGTTCATGTTGCAGCTTACGGGACATTGGTTAGGCCATTGTTGGAATATTGCGTGCAATTCTGGTCTCCTTCCTATTGGAAGGATGCTGTGAAACTTGAAAAGGTTCAGAAAAGATTTACAAGGATGTTGCCAGGGTTGAAGGATTTGAGCTAGAGGGACACGTTGAATAGGCTAGGACTGTTTTCCCGGAGTGCTAGAGGCTGAGGGGTGACGTTATAGAGGTTTATAAAATCATGAGGGGCATGGATAGGGTAAATAGACAAGCTCTTTTCCCTGTGGTGGGGGAGTCCAGAACTAGAGGGCATAGTTTATGGTGAGAGGGGAAAAATATAAAAGAGACCTAAGGGGCAACGTTTTCATGCAGAGGGTGGTACATGTGTGTGGAATGGGCTGCCAGAGTAAGTGGTGGATACTAGTACAATTGCAACATTTAAAAGATATCTGTATGGGTATATGAATAGGAAGTAGGATGTTGCCAGGGTTGGAGGGTTTGAGCCATTGCGAGAGGCTAAGTAGGCTGGGGCTATTTTCCCTGGAGTGTCAGAGGCTGAGGGATGACAAATTTAAAGATTTATAAAATCATGAGGGTGAATAGACAAAGTCTTTTCCCCAGGGTAGGGGAGTTCAAAACTAGAGGGTAAAGGTTTAATGTGGTAGGAAAAAGACTTAAAAGAGACCGAAGAGGCAATTTTTTCACACAGAGGGTGGTGCACGTATGGAATGAGCTGCCAGAGGAAGTGGTGGAGGCTGTTACAATTACATATATCCATATATCTATCTTCCTTTCCTATCTACTGTTAACCAAACCACATGCCTATACAATTGATTGCCTGCCAATCAGCCAATCCCAACCTTTTAAGCTCCACTTGATCCAGCATTCACAGACTTTTTGGGAGAATTCTAGATATTTCCTACCCTTTCTACATTCTGATTTTCCTCAGGAACAGCCTTTCTCCATTTTTCCCAGCACTAGAGATACCCTCTGTGTATCCAGCAAATTGACTCTGTAGTGATTGTTACAAGGTCGGCCAAGTGGACCTCATAGAATATGAGTTCCTTGTTTGCAGCTGTTAATCTGACCCAATCAGGGAACCTTGGCTGACAGATGCAAGCAGGAGTGTCAGAGATCCTGTTCACTTTGAGAGCAGGCTCTCAGGGAACTGGATCAGTATCAAGGTCTCTCTATGTGTAAATAAAGGGGGCTTGGTGTCAGGATACCTGCCTCTTAAAAGAATCCTTTTAACATTTTTGACATCTCAAACAGATCATCCTTTGTAAGACTCTTAGAAAGGTCTCTCATGACTTTCTGATGTCCTTACTTTGGTATCAATGAATTGAAATAAACTTTGGAAACAATGTCAACATTTTTTAATAAATATTTTTATTGAAAAGCTTTTTTAAATCTTTTACAAAACATTTATATAAAAACACCATCAAAACAGAAAAAAGTACAAAGAACAAGGCCATAACATAGTACCATTGTTACTAAACAACCCACTATTCTACCAAACAAACATATCTACTTAACTAAAACTAAACTACAAACATATTGAATAAATACTAGCTTAAATTACATTCAAGTTACTTAAATTAGATAATGCCTTTCTACTTTATTTTGTCTTACTCATCACCTCCACTGAGGCTCCCATCCCTGGGAGTACCCCCTACAGTACCCAGATTCTTTTCCTTCCACTCTCCTCCTCCCATGGTCTCACAGGCGCCCATAAAAATTCCACAATGTCAACCTTAAGCTGAAACACTTTATTAACACTTTCAGCAATAGCATATACTCACAATAGAACGTCGAACATTACAGCCCAGTACAGACTCTTCAGACCACAATGTTGCACCAACCTGTGAAATCAATCTGAAGGAGAAAATGAGGACTGCAGATGCTGGAGATCAGAGTCAAGAGTGTGTTGCTGGGAAAGCACAGCAGATCAGGCAGTATCCAAGGAACAGGTGAATCAATGTTTCAGGCATAAACATCTGAGGTCCATCTAACCCTACACAATTCCATTTTCATTGATATGTTTATCCAATGATCATTTAAATGATCTGAAAGCTGGCGAGTCTACTTCTGTTGCAGGCAGGGCATTCCACACCCCTACTACTGTCTGAGTAAAACAAACACCTCTGACATCTGTCCTATATCTATCACCCTCAACTTAAACCTGTGTCCCCTCATGTGAGCCATCAACATCCAAGGAAAAAGGCTCTCACTGTCCACCCTATCTAATCCTCCAATCATCTTATATGTCTCAACTAAATCGCCTCTCGACCTTCTTCTCTCTAACAATAACATCCTTAAGTCCCTCAGCCTTTCCTCATAAGACTTTCCCTCCATACCAGGCAACATCCTAGTAAATCTTCTCTGAACCCTTTCCGAAGCTTCCACGTCCTTCCCATAATGCAGCAACCAGAATTGTATGCAATACTCCAAGTTCAGCTGCACCAGAGTTTTATACAACTGCAACATGACCTCATGGCTCCAAAACTCAATCCCTCTACCAATAAAAGCTAACACACTATATGCCTTCTTAACAACCCTATCAACCTGGGTGGCAACTTTGTGGGATCTATGTACATCGACACCGAGGTCTCTCTGCTCATCTACACTACCAAGAATCTTACCATTAGCCCAATGCTCTGTATTTCTGTTGTTCCTTCCAAAGTGAATTACCTCACACTTTTCCGCATTAAACTCCATTTGCCATCTCTCAGCCCAGCTCTGCAGCTTATCTATGTCCCTCTGTAACCTGCAACATCATTCCGCACTATCCACAACTCCACCAACCTTAGTGTCATCTGCAAATTTACTAACCCCTCCTTCTATGCCCTCATCCAGGTCATTTATAAAAATGACAAATAGCAGTGGCCCCAAAACAGATCCTTGCGGTACACCACTCGTAACTGAACTCCAGGATGAACATTTCCCATCAACCACCACCCTCTCAGCTGGCAAATTTCTGATCCAAACCGCCAAAACACCCTCAATCCCATGCCTCCATATTTTCTGCAATAGCCTACCGTGGGGAACCTTACCAAATGCCTTAGTGAAGTCCATATATGCCACATCAACCGCTTTACCCTCATCCACCGGTTTGGTCACCTTCTCAAAGAACTCAATAAGGTTTGTGAGGCACCACCTACCCTTCACAAAACTGTGTTGACTAGCCCTAATTAAATGATTCCTTTCTAACAGCACCAGCTCTTTAGTGAGACACAGTGTTCAGGAGTTTGTTCCTAGGTGAACATGTTACCAACAAATTCTCTGCCTTCCTGTGACCAACCATACCACACTTCCTGGTTGCAGCAGTGATGTTCTTGGCTGTATCTTTATGTCCCTTTTGATTTTGATGTCTTGGCACTTAAGATAAGCCCCAAAAGTTGGGTTATTGGATTGGGTTTTCTCTGCATTGTTAATCCACGCCAGGTTTTACAAGGCCTCCTGCGGGTAGACATTTCCTACTCTCAATGAGGGGTCTTTCCAGGTATGTGACTGTAATGAGTGTGACAGGAGAAAAACCACTCACACAGAGATCATTGTCCCAGGAAGGTGCTGTGGACAGGGGTGTCTGGCGATGAGCCCACCAACTGTGTGTGGGTAGGTGGGTGTGTACGTTTGAGAATATGTTATGTCTGGATGTGTGAGAGAGACTGTATGCTTTAGAATATGTATGTCTGGTCTGTATCTGTGTTTCTGTGTGAGAATTTATGTTTGAGAATGTGTGTGCGTGAGACAGAGTGTATGTTTGAGAATATGTGTATGTGTGTGTTTGTGTGAGAAAGAGAGAGATTATGTTTGAGGAAGTGTGTGTGAAAGAGTATGTGTTTACGCATGTGAATGTGAGAGTATGTGGGTTTGAGTAAGTGTGTGTATGCACAGTGTATATGTTTGTATGTTCTTGTTTAGTTAATTCTCTCTATTTATAGAAAGCTCTATACGATTTCAGTATTGATGTCTTTGGCTCGTATTCTTTCCTTTCAAATAAAAGCAAAGTGCTGTGGATGCTGGAAATCTGGATCAAACAAAGAGAAGTAGAGTCAAACTGAACTCAGAGTGTCTCACTCTTCACAGATGCTGCCAGACCTATTGAGCTTCTCCAGCACTCTCTGTGTTTCTTTCCTTCCACTCCGTCTTCCTACCACCAAGTTTTACGCTCCAGATGCTGGCCCACATCATAACATTTAAATCATAAATACCAGACATATTACAAATGCCTGACAGCATGACAGCAGTGCACAAAATATCAGAATGCCTCACAGCATCCTATACTCAGGCAATCAAGCCACATTTATGCAACCTATCCTCGTTAACTAGCCCCCTGAGTCTGAGTATAATTCTGATCAATCTGCCCTCCATTGAGAAGAACACACATACATATCCTTCTTAAGATCTGTTGCTTGGAGTTGAAGGCAGTTGTCCAGAAGAAGCCTGCCAGGGGCTCTGAACAAACCAAAACGATTTCCGCAGGGGTAGCAGCCAGTATATTCATCATTATTTTCATACGGCCTCCCCTTCAGTGGTTGATGGCCTAGGGGCCTTGATCTATCTGGTAGCCACCCATTACTGGGCTATTTTTGACACTTAAGTCCAAATTTGGAACTCAGTCTCGTTGGATAGTGGCCTGGAATGCAAACTGCTCCACTACAGTTATAGAGAGAACTCCCCAAGAAACTGAAGTCTTTGTACCTATGAATTGCTATTTCGGTTCAGCTTTGATGAGAAAGCATTCCAATAGTTTCAACAAGACTTCAAGTTCATAATCAGACTGATTGCTCATGAAGGGAGTATATATATGTACATGGCAAAAGCAACTAATATCAAGAACACAGCCTTCAAGACGTATTTTTATTCATTCCTGGGATTTGGAAATTCTTGCGCATGAATCACAAATATCTAGCATACAAGTTTAGTGGGTGGCAGGAAAGGCAAATGGAACATAAGTTTTTATTTCAAAGGGAATGGAGAATAAAAATAGGCAAATCTTGCTAAGACTATATAAGGCACTAGTCAGACAACAGCATAAAATCATAAGATTAAGGAACAGAATTAAACCCATTGTATCTGCTCTGCCATTCAATGAGGTTGTGGCTGATCTGATAATCTTCACCTCCATTTTCCTGCCTTTTCCCCATAATCCTTGATTCTCTTCCTGATTCAACATCTGTCTATCTCAGCCTTGATTATTCTTAATAATCTTCTCTACACCCTTTGCAGTAAAGAATTCTATAGACTTATTACCCTCAGAGTAGAAATTCATACTTACCTTTATCCTAAATGGTAACTCTTTACTCTGAGATTCTGTCTTCTGTTCCTAAACTCTCCCACAAGGGGAAACGACCTCTCCACATCTATCCTGTCATGTCGCTCTATGAATCTTGTATATTTTAATAAGATTGCCTTTCATCCTTCTAAATTCCGAGAAATACAGGCCCAAGTACACTCAACCTCTCCTCAAAACACCACCTCTCCAGAGCTGGGATCAACCAACTGAACCATTTCTGGACTTTTTCCAATATCAGGATACCTTTCCTTAGAGTCAGGGACCAAAACTGTTCTCTGTGTTCTAGGTGTGGTCTAACTGGTGCCTTGTATTGATTTAGCAAGATTTCCATATGTTTATACTCCACTCCCTTTGAGACCTAGAATATTGGGCCTAGGATATCATCATGAGGATCTACTGCACTGATGAACTAGGGCAGAAATGATTCACCTTTAACTGTCACAATCATCTTCCTTAATCAAGGTATGACTCCAACCAGTTGAGGATTTTCCCTCGATTCCCATTGACTTTTGTTTTGCTGGGACTCTGAGAAAATCTAGGATTATCAGAAACTGAATTGGACTTCCCATATAAATACGTAGCTAAGGAGCAGGTCAGAGGCTAGGCAAACTGCAGTGAGTGACTCAACTGCTGACTCCCTAAAGCCTGTCCATCATCTACAAAGCACAAGTCAGGAGTATGTGGAATATTCCCCACTTACCTGGGTGAGTGACGCTCCAACAACACTCAAGAAGCTTGTCACCATCCAGGACAAACAGCTGGCCTGAATGGCATAAAGTCCACAAACATCCACACCCTCTGCCATGAACGCTCAGTAGCAACAATATGCACTATTTACAAGATGCGTGGCAGGAATTTAGCAAACATCCTTAGAAAGCAAATTCCAAAGCCACAACCACTTCCATCATACTTACCTTTATCCTAAATGGTAACAAAGGACAAAGGTAGCAGATACATGTGAGCACCACCATCCTGAGCCAGAAGTATATCGTTATGGATGTCAATTTGCTCACTGAGCTGGAATGTTTGGTTTCAGACATTTTGTCAATTATACTAGGTAACATCTTCAGTGAGCCTCTGGATGAAGCGCTGATGGTGTAGCCCACTTTCTATTTATATGTTTGGGTTTCCTTGAGTTGGTGATGTCATTTCCTGCAGTGATGTCATTTCCTGTTCTCTTTCTCAGAGGGTGGTGAATGGATCCAAGTCAATGTATTTGTTGATAGAGTTCCGGTTGGAATGCCAAGCTTCTAGGAATTCTTGTGCATGTCTCTGTTTGGCTTGTCCTAGGATGGATGTGTTGTGCCAGTCGAAGTGGTGTCCTTCCTCATCTTTATGAAAGGATACTACTGAGAGTGAATCATGTCTTTTTGTGGCTAGTTGATGTTCATGTATCCTGATGACTAGTTTTCTGCCTGTTTGTCCAATGTAGTGTTTGTTACAGTTCTTGCAAGGTATTTTGTAAATGACATTAGTTTTGCTTGTTGTCTGTATAAGGTCTTTCAAGTTCATTAGCTGCTGTTTTAGTGTGTTGGTGGGTTTGTGAGCTACCATGATGCCAAGGGTTCTGAGTAGTCTGGCAGTCATTTCTAAGATGTCTTTGATGTAGGGGAGAGTGGCTAGGGTTTCTGGACGTGTTTTGTCTGCTTGTTTGGATTTGTTGCTGAGAAATCGGCAGCCTGTGTTCATTGAATACCCATCTTTTGAATACACTGTATAGGTGATTTTCCTCTGCTCTGCATAGTTCCTCCATGTTGCAGTGTGTGGTGGCTCATTGAAATAATGTTCTAACGCAGCTTCATTTGTGCACGTTGGGATGATTGCTTCTGTGGTTCAATATTTGGTCCCCTTATGTGTTATTTTCCCGTAGGTGCTGGTTTGAAGATTCCCATTGCCTGTTCACTCTACTGTGACATCTAGGAATGGCAATTTGTTGTTGTTTTCCTCCTCTTTGGTGAATTTTATGCCAGTAAAGGTATTATTGATGGTCTTGAATTTCCTCTAATTTGTTTGGTTTAGTGATGACAAAGGTGTCATCCACATAGCAGACCCAAAGTTTGGGTTGGATGGTTGGCAAAGCTGTTTGTTCAAGTCTCTGCATTACTGCCTCTGGGCGGCACGGTGGCACAGTGGTTAGCACTGCTGCCTCACAGCGCCTGAGACCCGGGTTCGATTCCCGCCTCAGGCGACTGACTGTGTGGAGTTTGCACGTTCTCCCCGTGTCTGCGTGGGTTTCCTCCGGGTGCTCCGGTTTCCTCCCACAGTCCAAAAGATGTGCAGGGTCAGGTGAATTGGCCATGCTAAATTGCCCGTAGTGTTAGGTAAGGGGTAAATGTAGGAGTATGGGTGGGTTTCGCTTCGGCGGGTCGGTGTGGACTTGTTGGGCCGAAGGGCCTGTTTCCACACTGTAATGTAATCTAATCTAACCCTGATATCGGAGATCCCATGGGTGTTCCGCTGGTTTGTCTGTAAGTTTTATTGTTGAAGGTGAAGTGGGTGGTAAGGCATAGGTCCACTTGCTTGATGATACTGCCCTTGCTGATGAGGTTGGCTCAGGTTACGACCCTAGGGTTAGGATTTCAGCATAGTTCCTCTGCAGCACAGAGGAACTATGCAAAGCAGAGGAAAATCACCTATACAGTGCATTAAAAAAACAATGGGTACCCAAGGAACACAGTCTGCTGATTTCTCAGCAACAAATCCAATGATGTCACCACAGGAAATGACATCACCAACCCAAGGAAACCCAAACATATAAATAGAAAGCGGGCTACACCACCAGTGCTACATCCAGAGGCTCACTGAAGTTGTTACCTAGCATGGTGACAAAACATCTGAAAAGAACCTTCCAGCTCAACCAGCAAATCTGCATCCAAAACCTCAACCTGAGCTACAAATCTTCTAAAAACTTGCTGATATATCGTTATATCAAACTCCTGGAATTCCCTTCCTAATGGCATTGTGAGTCTACCTACAGCACATGGTTTGTTGCAGTTCAAGAAGGCAGCTTACCACCATCTCCCCAAGGGGCAACTAGGAAAGGGCAATAAATGCTGGTCTAGCCAGCAATTTCCATGTCCCACATCCCACAAGTGAATAAAAAGAGATTACATGACAGGATGATTTACTTTCCTGGTAGTTCAGCAGCTAATCAGTGACAGTTAAAACTAACCTGACACTCCACTCCCCTGTTGGACTCAGCTTGAGGTAAAAAACTTCCACATGAGTCAGATTTAGTTCCTTATCCTTATTCTTTGAAGGGATACAGGAAGACACATCAGGACATCACATAGTGCTTCAGGGACAGTGAAATATTGGTGAATTGCAGTTGCTGAAAGGTGCCAATCAATTTCTGCAAAGCATGGTCCCACAAACAGCAAGCAGTTACATGATCAGAAAACCGGTGTTAGAGATGTTGGCTGAGTTATAAATGTTGGTCAGGACACTAAGGGGATCTCCCGTGTTTGTCTTCTTAGAATACATTCATATTCAGCTGTGAAGGCCTCAGCAGAACAGATTTTCTGAAAAATCTGGAATACATGATTCTGTCAGACTCCTTTGGAGTTGTACAGGCAGAGTGCAGCTGTAGGCAAAATATGAACATAAAAATATATCAAAAGATTCAGCTATCCAAAATGCAACAGCACAAACTGCATGGAGACTGTAAGCAGATAACTATTCTTTCAATTGTTTCTAACGAGGGACTAATAGCGTAAACAAAAATCATCCAAGCCATTCAATTTTGATCAGGTAAAAAAGATATAAATCAGCAAGTGGTTGACACAAGTTTTGACTCCGTTAAGTCCTGCTTAAATTTTAATTGAAATCAGTACACTGTATACATTGGCGTTATGAAAGCCTATCAAACAGGAAATGTCAATTACTGAGCTTACTTTATTATATCAGTGAAAATAACTGTGTTAATATTTGAACAGATGGACTAGTAGTTTCTATAACAAGACACAATATAAAAATACATAAATATTATGTGTGTTTATATTACATATGTATTCACGTATTACATGATTATATAAGCTTCAACTTTGATTCCTGTGTAAGATAGCTCTTCGGATGCTGCCTGACCTGCTGTGCTTTTCCATCACCACACTCTCAGCTCTGATCTCCAGAAATCTCAGCTCTGATCTGGCCAGAAATCCAGGAGGGTTCAGAGTAAAGTTAACTATGTGTGAATTTTAGTTTGTCCAATCCCCCACCATCTCAAAGAACTTTGGATGGCAATGCACAGGGGAGAATGGTGTCTCAGCGAATTCATCAGCTAAGTGGTGTCCTTCAGATCTGTGGCTGATAACTGAACTCTGCTCTCAACTTTTGCTAAGTTGTCTTAAGGCACCAAGCAAAGGTGAGGATTTGAGGAAAAGACAGGGAAAAACAGGTTACAGATGGAGGAAGATCTGGGAAGGCAGTTCACAGAGTTGCTGAGCTGATCTTTATAATTCTTGTACCAGTGAGAACTTTGCTTTGTGGTTATCCTTCCCTGGATGCCTCCACTGGTTTGAAGAAGGCACAGGATGTTTGGTTCACTCTCACAAAGGTCTCTGGATTATTAACTGTTGAATGAAAGTGAAACTTGGATTTCTTCAGGCTTAAAGTGGCCTTTTCGGCAGTATACAGAGAAAGAGCTCTTGAGCTGGTGCCGTTCTGACCATTTCTCTGTGTCTTGTTTACAACCCCAAGCTGATCAGCTATCTCGCAACCAAACACATAGTTGTTGGCAGGCAGAAGGCCTTTGTCATCGATAATGGTCACTAGTCCACAAACCAATCAGCTTCTTGTTGCCAACCAAATGCTACATCAGTACACAATCCCTGAGCTCCAGTTCATCTGCAAACTAAACTTCAATTGCTAGTTGAACAAATATATTTATGAATCATGCTCGCAATGTGTATCATGTTATTTACTTTTCAAAACACACAGCAATCTTTGCAAATCCCTAATGTTAGTTTCTCATTTCAGGTGATAATTTTAAAAAGCACAAAAATAAATACACAGTCGACATCATATTTTTTCCAGTTGTACCACTAATACAGAATATCTTTGACAGAAGTGATGTCTAATGATGTCCAAGTTTTATGACAAGAAAAATTCCTTTGCCTCAGTTCAAAGTAAACTCTGTTAGTCCTTGGGAGAAATAAAGCATTCCAGCTCAGGGAGAATTAATAGAAAGACAGTATTCAGGTAATGCTGTGGCAAACTGTATAGTGATTTCAAAGAAGCATGTCGTCCCTCAGTTTTGCATCACACATGCTGTGCTCATCATCGCAACACCTTTTTTTGGGAAAGGTGCTGACTGGGTCCAGATGGTTCTCCACAAGAACAACAATGTAATCTGCTGCCAAGTCAACATGGAAGATGCTCACAAACTTTCTGTCTGTCAGAGGGCAAGAAATAAGCCAACAGCTCGTTCTCACAGCCAAAACATGCAGGAGGAATCCCTAAAGAACATTCAAATGCATTTAAATCGACCATCAATTACCTCTCCTTCTTGTTCCAATCATTGGCACTAGCTGACATACAGGGTTTCCATACTGCTGGAGTAAGGGTGTGCATGTGTCCATTTGTCAGATATTTACATTCACATGTATGAAAAGAGTGAGTGATTGGATGCAAATATGTCAAGGAGAAATGTTGGTTCAGGCATAAGCCCTTGATGAAGGACTTATGCCCGAGTTGTTGATTCTCCTGCTCTTCGGATGCTGCCTGACCTGCTGTGCTTTTCCATCACCACACTCTCAGCTCTGATCTCCAGCATCTGCAGTCCTCACTTTCTCCTCCCTGCAAATATGTCTAGATATGTTGATGTGTGTGAACATCTAAGTGTATGTGTATATCTACATGTTTGTGTGATTATGTACAATGTGTATATGCATGAGCATTTGAGAATATGTGTTTGCATGTGCGGTCTTGAATGTGTGTGGTTGCAAGTTGCTGAAGGCACGTTCATGTCACTGTATGCATGCATGCTTTGCATGTATACATGCAAGTGTGAAAATGTACATCAATGCATTTAAACACTTATGTAGGGTGTGCATGTATATATACAAAAATGTATGTATGTACACATATACATGCATGCATGTTTTCATTTATGTTTGAGAGTTTGCAGGTATGTCTGTATGTTTGAAGAGGATATGAACAGCTTCAAATGTGAAATAAATTAGAGAAAGGAAGACAGAATAGTCTATTTATTTTATAATCAGTACCACAGAAGGCAATGGGGAGGGATGTTTAACTTTGTTAGCTGTGCAGTAACCTGGGTGAAGGGATAATTAAATCAATGGGATAAAAATCTGTCAAGTTCTAAATGAGCTGACAATTTGCTCTGCCAGATTACTGTCTGGACTGTGACACTGAGAATTAAGGCTAACAATAGTATGATAGTGACTTACTTCATCCAAAGGTCAACAGTAAACTGTAAAAGACAAAGTGTCCACTTTAGTCGAATGTTGGAAAGTATCCTATGCATTTTCAAAAAAAATTAGATTTATCATAAATCAAGAAAGAACAAGTATTTAAATAGTACCTATATCATGTCCACACAAATTTCCTCAATAATGAAGTATGTCTGAATGATAAGTTTTATACCCAATGAATCAGGATCCCATCAATATCAAAGAAGTCTAAGGGCTAGGTAATCTGTTTTTGTTGATGTTATTTGAACTGTTTGTCACTGGGAACTACCTGCCCTTTGACAAATACTATGAGAAGGATACTTTTTACATCCACCAGAATATGGAAAAAATCTGGAGCCTCTGACAATGCTGCACACCTTTAATGCTACACCTAACTCTCTTTTTAAAACATGATCAAATGCTGGAATGGGAATTGAACTTAATTTAGGGGAATGAGTGCTATCAATCAGCCAAACTGCCTGTCAAGCAAAAAATGTTTCAATTAATTATTGAATTCCAGAAAGGCACAGGAGCAGTGGAAGATGAAAAGGATGGTGGCAGGTGTAATATGAAGTTAAAAATCACACAACACCAGGTTTAATTGGAAGCACTCCAAATCATGGTGTAATATGAATTTGTGTCATGCATTTGACTAAGTGAAACAGCTGTTCATGGGTCTGAATGAATTACTTTGGCATTTTTCATAAGTAAAAATCGATAACTCTGTTGTGAACTTCTAATGTTCTATTTAGTCCATCGATCATGCTGAGAAAAAGTTACTTAAGCTTGTCCTTTGCTTCCTCAATGAGCTACAATCATCTGGAAAGTTGCTACCTTCATCTCAAACACTGAAGGCATTTCTGAAAATGTATTAGTGTTTGAAGAAAGCATTGCATTTAACACCCTTTACAACCTCATGACATTCCAAATGATTTACAGCCTAGACGGTACTTCTTCAAACGCAGATGTTGTTATAAGACAGGAAATGCAGTTGCCAACTTGTGATTGTGATCAGAACATCCAATGATGTTGGTTCAGGGTGTAAGGGGGAAAGTAGACAGTTTAGAAAATAGGAGGAAATGGACTCTGTTCACTGGAGCGTAGGAGGTTGAGGGGTTACCTTATGAGATTATATTAGATTACTTACAGTGTGGAAACAGGTCCTTCGGCCCAACAAGTCCACACCAACCCGCCGAAGCGTAACCCACTCAGACCTATTCCCCTATACCTAACACTACGGGCAATTTAGCATGGTCAATTTATCTAATCTGCACATTTTTGGATTGTGGGAGGAAACTGGAGCACCCGGAGGAAACCCACGCAGACACGGGGAGAATGTGTAAACTCCACACAGTCAGTCGCCTGAGGCGGGAATTGAACCGTGTCTCTGGCGCTGTGAGGCAGCAGTGCTAACCACTGTGCCACCGTGCTGCCCTTATGGAGGTTTAAAAGATCAGGATGGGCATAGATAAGGTAAATCACTTAGATCTTTTCCCCAGGTTAGGGGAGTCCAAAACTAAAGGGCATGGGTTTAAGGTGAGAGGGGCAAGTTTTAAAAGGGACCTGAGGGGCAACTTTTCACACAGAGGGTGGCTCATGTATGGAATGAACTCCAGAGGAAGTGGTAGTTGCAGGTACTTAAAAGACATTTGGACAGGTACATGAATAGGAAAGGTTTAGAGGGATAGGAACCAAATGCAGGCAAATGGAACGAGTTTCGTTTGGGAAACCTGGTCAGCATTGACAAGTTGGAGAAAAAGATCTGTTTCTGTGCCGAATGACTCTATGACTGAAAGAGAAAAATAGACAATAGAGATTTTCTAATATTCACAAAATACGTTCCAACAATTAGAAGATGTACTAACAGTTAGAAGGCAAGAATGTGTAATGATATTATTGACTAAGTAAGCAGATGTATTAGTTTGAATATAATTGAATAATATAGTCATGTGTATTACCTTGGAATGTAAACCATGCAAACACAGTTGGGTAGAGATATGGGTGAGTTAATGTGTAACCTTTTGATTGGACATGGTTATTGATGGGAATATTTGACTGAAAGTTTGCTATCTGTAAAATCAATATAAAAAAATTATTCTTGCTGTAAAGTTTTGAGCTGTACATCTTTTTTAAAGTACTCATTTCCAAGCATGCATGAATAAATGTTTAAACAAAAAAATCCAGTCTCATCTCATCTAAGAGGAAATAAAGAGTGATTTTTGAGAAGATTTATAGCTCAGGTTGAAGTTCTGGTTGTAAGTTAGCTCGCTGAGCTGAAAGGTTTGTTTTCAGAAGTTTCTTCACCATGCTGGGTAACATCATCAGTGAGCCCCTGGTGAAGTGTTGGTGTTATGCCCCACTTTCTATTTATGTGTCTTGGTTTCTTAAGGTGGGTGATGTCATTTCCAGTTCTTTTTCTTAGAGGTTGGTAGATGGGGTCCAAATCGATGCATTTATTGATGGAGTTCTAGTTAGAATGCCAGGCCTCTAGGAATTTCCGTGTGTGTCTCTGTTTAGTTTGTCCTACAATGGGCATGTTGTTCCAGTCAAAGTGGTGTCCTTCTTCGCCTGGAATTAAAGGGTTAAATTCAACATTTTGAAGGGATAGTTATCACATTACCTCGACAAAAATGTATCTGCAGTGCTTTAAACAGAGTGGTGGAATCATTTGCATCTACCTTAGTGAGATAATGCACCTTAGTTAAAGATTTCACCCTAAAGGTAAAAGTGGGGGCCTTGGTCTGTTTACCTCAGCAATATGGACTTACATGACAGTGAAAGATGGTGGTGATTTGGTGGAAAGTGAGGCTGGTAGGAGGAAGCAACATCGAGTAAAGACAGTCCTGTCATTTTGATATGGGACAGGCTCTATGGTCTAACTGATCTTTCCCTGTCCATCATTGTATCTGTCTGGGACACTGCATCAGTTCACTCTAGAATCTGGCATTCATGCAGCTACTTACACTTCAGGATTGTACAGTGGCCCTGTTTCCAGCTAATAGAAACCTAAGCCACACCTACATGAGTGACAGTTAGTTTGTGGAAAAAGATGCTGTGGGAACATTTATAATTTGGTGAGTGACTGCCTAGTGATACTATTGTTAATTCAGTGACCCAGGTAAAGTTCCAGGGAACTGGGGTTCAAATCCCATCACAGCAGATGGTGGAATTTGAATCCAATGAAAATCTGGAATTGAGCCAAATGACAACCACGAATCCGTTGTCGATTGTCGGAAAAACCCAGCTGGAAGGAAACAACCATCTTTACCTAGTCTGGCTGACATGTGACTCCAGACCTACAGCAATGTGGTTGACTCTTAACTGCTCTCTGGGCAATTAGGGATGGATCATAAATGCTGGCCTGGTCCCATGAATGAACAATGCTTATCATAAAAAGTTCCTAGTTGGACCATATCCTGAGAGTGTTCCTGTGGCCACCTTGGGTAATATGCAGCGGGTATCAGCATGTCCTAAAGATGGGAGTCAGATGTCACATAGCACCAGGTTATCATCCACCAGACTTATTTAAAATCACAAGCTTTCGCACGAAGGAGCAGTGCTCTAAAAGCTTGTGATTTCAAATAAACCTGTTGGACTATAACCTGGTGTCATGTGACTTCTGACTTTGTCCATTGCAGTCCAACACCGGCACCTCCACATTAAAGATAGGAGGACACATTGCAGCCCCAGTGGGCCAACTAGAAAGCTCTGTCTGCTTGGCTCCTCTGATTTTAATTTCTATATGTGTATCTCTAAGGCTATTCTCCAGACCTGCATCAGTAGTGCCCACTTCACTATTGTATTAATATAAATATAAATTTACTTAGAGTGTCTGTAATCGGATTTCTTCGCTGAACAAAGCATTAATTGGATTAAATCACTGGGAAAGAATGAAGTTGCAATCTTGTAATATCGTTCACATCCCTTGGACCATTCCAAAGTAGTTTATAACAAATTAATTACTTCTGAAGTGCATGCTAAAACGTCATGCTCTATCTCAAGTGATGTAGTAAAATGGTGAATGATTTTGTATACCTAGCCAGCAAGCAGGAACAAGTCTCCATGCAGGGGGGGGGGGGGGGGGGTTCGGTTCTCTCAGCTTCAGCAAACAAAAACAGTCTTGATTGCAATTTGATCCTTGAGGAACAATCTCGCATCATTTTCAATTTCGTACTTACTTACATTAAGAAGTAAAAGTCTCCAAATTAATTTTTGCACTTGCCTGCAGCTCTCTCATGCACACGGGGCATGTCAGTGTCAGTCTGGTGAAATTATAAGTAATTCCACTAACAGGAGTGACACAGAGGTGTACGGATTAAATTGTGTTTGGAGATCTTTGTGATAAACAGTAGAAGACCATAAGACCATAAGAAATAGGACCAGGAGTTGGTCTTTCAGCCCCTCAGGCCTGGTCCGCCATTCAATAAGATCATGGCTGACCTGATATTTCCTCATGCCCACTTTCCTGCCCTTTCCCCATAACCCTTGATACCCTGACTGATCAAAAGTCTACCTGAGGCTTAAATATGCACCAGGACTCTGTCCCCATAGCTCTCTATGACAAGAAGTTCCAAAGACTCACAATGCTCAAAGAGAATAAACACCTCATATCATTCTTAAATTGGCGCCCTTTATTGTGAAACTCTGGTCACAGACGCTCCCATGAGAGGAAACATTATCTCGGCATTTACCCTGTCAAGCCACTTCAGAATCCCATCTGTTTCAGAGAGACCACCCCTCATTCTCGCAAACTCCAGTGAGTGGGAGGTGTCGGGTAAATCAAGAGGAATTGCTCTGATTGTTGGAACAGAGCGTGTAGATTTAGAGTGATTGGCAAAAGAATTGGTGGTGGTAAGAGGAATACAGTTACTTCTGGAAACTGCCAGAAAAGGAAGTGGACCCAATAAAGAATTGAATAAGGGAATAAAACATTGGAAGGCCACAGGAAATGGGTGAGGAAAGTGGGAATAGCTAAATTCCTCTTGTGAAGTGCCTATTCAAGGGCTAGATGGGTCAAAATGTTTGCTTCTGTGCTGTAACTATTCTATAAGTCTGTAAAAGGGCATGTGAGAGTGGACAGTCAGTGTGAAGGAGACTTTGTCTGAATGAGGCAGAGTATATCTGGGAATCTGTTTCAAAGTAGGAATTCAGTGTATGGGGGAAGAAGCAATTTAAGTTTTACCCGTTTAACGTAAGAAGTGTGTGCTGAGTTGGGCGTTGTGTGAAGGGTGGGGATGAGGTGCTTTAATTCTGTGGTACTTCTTTCTCAGCCCTCAGCATTTGATTTCCAAATTTGTTCAGCAAAGGGAGCAGATAAATCAGTAGATGGGAGGGCTATACAGCACAGAAGAGACCCTTTGGCCCATCAGGTCTGCACTGACCTATCTTCATTAATCCCACTTTACAGCATTTGGCCCACAGCCTTGAATGATATATGGTCATCCACAAACTTTTAAAAGGTTCCTTCCAGGCAATGAGTTTCAGATTCCCACCACCCTCTGGCTGAAAAAAGTTTTCCTCAAATCCCCACTGAGCCTTCACGTTAAAATGATGCCCCCTTATTACTGACCCTTCAAATGAAGGGAACAGCTGCTTCCTATCCACCCTGTCCATGCCCCTCGTAATCATAAACACCAGGTCTCCCTCAGCCTTCTCTGCTTGAAAGAAAACAACCTGAGGCAATTCAGCCTTTCTTCATAGTTAAAATGCTCCTATCAGGCAAATGATCCTGGTGAATCTCCTCTGCATCCCCTCCATTCCAATCACATCCTTCATACAATGAGGCGACTATAACTGCATAACCAAGATTTTGTGCAGTTCCATCATGACCTCCCTGCTCTTAGAACATATGCCATGACTAATAAAGGCAAGTGTCCCGATGCTTTTTTAACTACCCTACTGACCTGTTCTGCATGTTCAGGAATCTTTGGACAAACACCACAAGATATCTCAGAGCCTCCTACTGACCTGCCATTTATTGAGTGTTCTCTTATCTTGTTGCTTTGTCTAAAGTGCATCGCCTTACACTTTTCAAGATTAAATTCAATTCCACTGATCTGCCCATCTGACCAAGCCATCTATATCTCGCTGTAATCTAAGACCTTCTTCCTCACTATTAGCAATCACACATTCTTTGTGTCATTGGCGAATTTACTTATCATTGCCCTCACATTCTCATCTCTATGATTTAATCGTTCTAATAACAGGTATCAGGAAAAACCATAAGTTCACGAGTATCGTAAAGTTTACTAAAAATTATTGAAGGAAGGCTGCAATAAAAATCAATCCATTAGCAAATATTAATTATTTCACATGTATTAGAGATGGGGAGGCAGTGGTTGACTGGTACTGCCTCAGGACTGGTATTCCAGAGACGTAGGTAATATTCTGGGGTCTTGGGTTTGAATCCTGAATGGCAGATGGTGGAACTTGAATGCAATGAAAAAGGTCCAAAGTTAAGCATCTAAGACCATGAAACCACTGTCAGGAAAAACCCAGGAAGGAAACTGCCATCCTTACCTGGTCTGGCCTAAATGTGACTCCAAACCCACAAGAGGAGGAGGACAGAAAACAGAACACGAGAGCAATAGGGAGATGCTGAATAGGCTGGGGCTATTTTCCCTGGAGTGTCAGAGGCTAAGGGATGACTTTTAACTGCCCTCTGGGCAATTAGGGATGAGCAATAAATGCAAGCCCAGCCAGCAATACTCTGTTCCATAAACTAATATATAGAAAAGAAATGGCAAAGCAGGTGATGTGGTATGATTGTGTTATGTGGGAACTTCTGGATGTCAGTGTGATCCAGGGTAACTACAATACAATTGCAGTTCAATTCAATGCAGCGCAGGAACGGGTTTTCAGTCCACCTGCACCAATTTCTAATCCTTACATAGACCCACTACCTCTTGTCTATGCACAGTTTCTATCCCTCTGTTTGCCTCAAGTTCATGTGTCTATCAAGACATGCCTTAAACATTGTTAACATGCCTGTTTCCACCACCTCCAATGGCAGTGTGTTCCAGGCATCCACCACCCTCTGCGTGAAAAGGTTCCTGAACACTGTTCCCCTGAAATTTCTCCCCCCCCCCTCAACTTGAACCTATGTCCTCTTGTCGTTGACCTTTTCACCTTTTCCGGAAAAAGGCCTCTGACTATCCACACTATCTCTGCCTCATACTTCTGCAGTAAATGTTTGTGGCGGCAGTAACCTCAGCTCAGAGTTATTAAGCTGGAGTTGCAGTCACTGTGGTACACCAGGGAAAAGGCAGTAACCTGGAAACTTTGTTCCAGGATGTGATCATACCCGTTGAGGTTGGGTCTTCGGACTGCAAGTGAGGCAGGTAAGAGGATCGAAAGGACGGGAGCACAGAATGCTCAGCCTTTGAACAAGTTGGAGGTTTCTCAGCTTGCTTGGATCAAAGTGAGGGCTGCAACATGGATGAACTAACTGACCATGACTCTGTAGTAAAGGACGTGATTCAGAAGAGGGTGCAAGTAAAGAGGAATACAGTGCTAGTATTGCACATTATAATGAGGGGGGGGTTGACACTGTACTCTGTAATGAATTGCATGAGTCCAGATAGCTGAGCATAATGCCAGGTGCCAAGGTTCAGAATATCTGCTCTGGGATGGAAGAAATTGTAACGGGATCCATTCTTACTCTAAAGAAATGTTCCAAAGGTATGACACACCATTTGTAGTTAACTATAAAAGTTAAGGAAAGCATCAAAGTGAAGGAAAAAGCACAGTATTGAGCAAAGGTAGGTCAGATGACTAGTAGAATATAAAGAACTGCAGAGAATGACTAAAAGGTTAATCAGGACTTACAAATTAGAGCATGAGAGAAAGCTAGCCAGAAATGTCAAAGAAAGATAGCAAATATTTCTAGAGGAATCTAGAAAGAAAACAAATAAGTAAAGTGAGTGCTGATCCTCTAGAATGTGAGTCTAGGGTGTTAGTAGTACATATGAAAGACATGGCAGATATACTGAATAAATACTTTGCTACTTTTTTGCCAAAGAGGATTAAAAACAAATCCCAATAATAGCTGAAAATCAGAAGTTGGATGAAAAGAATATTTGGAGAAATTACAGTCACAAGGAAGCAATATTGAGCTATGGATGAGGCTAAGGACTGATTAGTTTTGTGTCCTTATGGGCTTCATCCTGATGCTTATTGAGATGATAAATAATGTTATTTTTTAAAACTTTATTAGATTTTAGAAAGGTTCCATTAAGTGAGAAGGTAGCAAGTATAACTGTAACTCTGTATTCAAGAAGTGGTGAGGGGGAAGGGGTTGGAAGAGGAGGAGGACAGAAAACAGAACACAAGAGCAATAGGGAGATGCTGAATAGACTGGGGCTATTTTCCCTGGAGTGTCAGAGGCTAAGGGATGACCTTATAGAGATTTATAAAATCATGAGGGGCATGGATATGGTAAATAGACAAGGTATTTTTCCCAAAGCAGGGAAATCTAAAACTAGAAGGCGGAGGACAGAAAACAGAACACAAGAGCAATAGGGAGATGCTGAATAGACTGGGGCTATTTTCCCTGGAGTGTCAGAGGCGAAAGGATGACCTTATAGAGATTTATAAAATCATGAGGGGCATGGATATGGTAAATAGACAACGTATTTTTCCCAAAGCAGGGAAATCTAAAACTAGAAGGCATAGGTTTAGGGTGAGAGGGGAAACATATAAAAGGGACATAAAGGGCATCTTTTTCATGCAGAGAGTTGTGCGTATATAGAACGAGCTGTCAGAGGAAGTAGTGGAGGCTGGTGCAATTGCAGCATTTAAAAGGCATCTGGATGGGGATATGAATAGGAAGGGTTTAGAGGGATATGGGCCAAGTGCTGGCAAATGGGACTAGATTAGGTTGGGAAATCTGGTTAACATGGACAAGTTGGATCAAAGAGTCTGTTTTCGTGCTGTACATCTCTATGACTCTATAGACCAGTTAGCTTGATATCTATCATGGGAAAGCTGTTAGAATCTATCACTGTTGAGGTTCTAACTGAGCACTTGGGAAAGCTGTAGGTAATTGAGAAGAATCAGCATGGTTTTGTGAAAAAGAAATGATGGTTAACCAATCTTTTGCAATTCTTTGCAAGAATATTGTGAACTTTGTGTAAATGACAACCAATGATGTGATGTATTTGGATTTCCAGAAGGCATATGACAAAGTAACATATATAACATCATTGCAACAAAAAGGAGCTTATGATGCTGAGGTTAACACACGAACATAGGTAGAATGACTAGCTAGTGGAAAACTGAGAGAATGTGTAAATGGATCTTATTTGGATTGACATGATGTAACCATGATGTACCAAGTGCAGTCTGCACTGGATCCCAACCTTTTATAATGTATATCAATGACTTCGATAAGGGTTCAGAAAAAGATTTACAATGATGTTGCCAGGGTTGGAGGGTTTGAGGTATAGGGAGAGGCTGAATAGCCTGGGGCTGTTTTCCCTGGAATGTCGGAGGGTGATGGGTGACCTTATTGAGGTTTATAAAATCATAAGGGGCATGGATAGGGTAAATAGACAAGGTCTTTTCCCTGGGGTGGGGGAGTCCAAAACTAGATGGCTTAGGTTTAGGGCGAGAGGGGTAAGTTATAAAAGGAACCTAAGGGGCAACATTTTCATGCAGAGATTGGTGTGTGTATGGAATGAGCTGTCAGAGGAGATGGTACAATTACAACATTTAAAAGGCATCTGGATGGGTATATGAATAGGAAGGGTTTAGATGGATATGAGCCAACTGCTGGTAAATAGGACTAGATTTATTTAGGATGTCTAATCGGCATGGACAAGTTGGACCGAAGGGTCTGTTTCCAAACTGTACATCACTATGCATATATGGCTCTATGACTACATTTTGGGGCAGCATGGTGGCTGAGTGGTTAGCACTGCTGCCTCACAGCACCAGGGATCCAGGTTCAATTCCTGCCTCGAGTGACTGTCTGTGTGGAGTTTGCACATTCTTCCCATGTTTGCATGAATTTCCTCCGGGTGCTCCAGTTTCCTCCCATAATCCAAAAGATGTGCAGGTCAGGTGAGTTGGCCATGCTGAATTTCCCATAGTGTTAGGTGCATTAGTCAGGGGTAAATATAGGGTAGGGGAATGGGTTTGGGTGGATTACTCTTTGGAGGGTCGGTGTGGATTTGTTAGGCTGAAGGGCCTGTTTCCGCACTGTAGTGAATCTAATCATTACCAGATTATACAAAATACAAATGATTCCAATCATACAAAAATGATTGGGAATGATGTTGTGAAAATGATCTTACGAGGTTGTTATGTATCTGGACAAGGTCTGGTAGATGGAGTGTAATGTAGGAAAATATGAAGTTGTTAATTTTGGTAAGTAAAATTTAAAAACTATTATTTAAATAGAGTACAGAATTCTGAGGTGCAGAAGAATCTATTGTATGAGTCAAAAGTTTAACATGCAGGTAGAGCAAATGTTTAAAAGGCAAGTCAAATGCTATCCTTTACTTTGAGAAGAATAGAACATTAAAGTAAGAAGGTTATGCTTCAGTTGTACAAGGAATAGTGAGACTATATTTCAAATACTGGGTGCAACTTTGGTCTCTTTATTGAAGGAAGGATGTAAAAACATTGGACAAAATTCAGAGAAGGATACAAGGAGTCAGTAGGTTGTCTTATCAGTAAGCATTGGACATGTTAGGCTTCTTTCCCTTAGCGTTTCGAAGAGAGGGGAATAATTTGATTGAAGTTTATAAGATTCTGAATGGTCTTGACAATGTGGATGTGGAAACGATGTTTCCTCTTGTGGGTCAATCAAAAACTAAAGGGTACTCTTTCAAAATCAGGTCACCCTTTCAGGACAGAGAAGAAGGGTGAAAGAAATTCTCTCAGAGGATTGTGCGACTTTGAAACTGTTGATCTCAGAAACCAGCAGAGATAAGGTCATTGACAAGTATTAAATCAGAGTTTTTGCTCCTAGTTTTTGAGGTTCTATATTCTGCTGATCAAAATTTGATTGTCTGCATGACTGTATGTTAGAACCATTGGAGGGAGGGTCAGATGGATCTCAGCACGTGTGGCTGTACTGAACTGGTATCATGTTATGTTGAGGCAAATGACAGTTGCCTGGAGAGGAGTTGTATGCCTCAGTACAGCTACCAACAGAACTGGCCAAAGAGATGGAATGTGACAGCAATTTGTAGGGTAAAGGGTTAACTATACCTTTGCTCTAATAATAGCTACTGAGCATGTGTACAGGCATAATGACGTCAGATCACATAGAACACAGGATCTGAGTGTGTAGTGTTCCAGAGATGTGTTCTTTGGCCCTCTCTTGTAAACAGTTAATAAATGTTGTTACTGTTCTCAGACAAGGGGTTAACAACTTTCCATTAACAACAAACATGAGCTCACTACACAGGACAAATCTCCACATCTCTCTCTCACTCTCTCTATCTCTTTCTCTCTCTCTTTCTCTCTCTCTCTCTCTCACACACACACACACACACACATACTCAGTGACCAGACAATGCTGTGAGTGTTCTCTTGATGGACCATAATAGGTTCACAGCAAATGATGGAATTCCCTCCAGCATCTCTTTCTCTCTCTCTTTCTCTCTCTCTCTCTCTCACACACACACACACACACACATACTCAGTGACCAGACAATGCTGTGAGTGTTCTCTTGTTTGACCATAATAGGTTCACAGCAAATGATGGAATTCCCTCCAGCTAAGAGCCTGAGACTTCTGACTATTTTTAATTCTAAGAGGGTACAATGAGCTAGAGACATTTGGATGTATTCACATCACAGAGGCACATACAGAGTGAGCTCAACAAAGATAGCCAGGGGAATCTGGAATTTGAAATTTGGAGTTTAGAATTTGGAATCTAGAAAAGGAAATTGCAACAATGGGCAAAGATGTTACACTGAACAGATTCCAAAATGCAAAGTAACCATTTCCTTCCCCATAGCAGCATACGGTTATGGTCAAATTGATATTTGTCTCCACATAGAAGTTCCTATCAGGGTACAATGTTGGGGATGCATTTTTCTTGTCCCCTATCCCTCCCCACACTACAGTATATTGTTGAATCAATGAAAAGGTCAGCATTTTTTTTAACCATTTAGAACAAAAAAGTACACACATCTTACGTCCAACATTAATTCAGGTGACCAACATTATTCATTAGGTCTTTCATTAAACGCTGGGCACAGGTAAGCTTGTATTGATTCTATCAATAATACAGTGAATGTTTCCCCTTCTGGCAACATTTTCTTTTGTCTGCAGTATTTCACTTCCTATTGTCATGTTATTTGTCACACTTTAGTGTGTCAGTTTCTTCCATTAAAGCTGACCACTTTGACCAAACATGTGATCAGCTATCCTAAAGATCTGTGTATGTGTGTGTGTGTGTATGTGTGTGTGTGTGTATGAAATTTAACTTCATAACATCCCTTTGGATATTTTACTACAGTACTCAAATAAAGGTGCTAAATAACTTTAGATTAAAATATACCTAGGCATTTGATTTATTTCCCCAATTCACTTCACCCAGAGACCTGGCTGTGTTGCCATGAGATTTTTGGCTTGAGGTTTTAGTCTGCATGCTAAAGAGATGGCTGTCCTTGTCCCTGGTGGTAGTTTGTGGGTTGGTCATGCGCTCTAATTTTAGATTTCCCTACTTTGGGAAAAATACCTTGTCTGTTTACCCTAACCATGCCCCTCATAATTTTGTAAACCTCGATAAGGTCACCTCTCAGCCTCCAACGCTCCAGGGAAAACAGCCCTAGCCTGTTCAGCCTCCCTCTATTGCTCAAATCCTCCAACCCTGCCAACATTCTTGTAAATCTTTTCTGAACCCTTTCAAGTTTCACAACATCTTTCCGATAGGAAGGAGACCAGAATTGCATGCAATATTCCAACAGTGGCCTAACCAATGTCCTGTACAGCCGCAACATGACCTCCCAACTCCTGTACTCAATACTCTGACCAATAAAGGAAAGTATAACAAATGCCTTCTTCACTATCTTAACTACCTGCAACTTCACTTTCAAGGAGCTATGAACCTGCACTCCAAGGTCTCTTTGTTCAGCAACACTCCCTTGGATCTTACCATTAAGTGTATAAGTCCTGCTAAGGTTTGCTTTCCCAAAATGCAACACCTCACATTTATCTGAATTAAACTCTATCTGCCACTTCTCAGCCCATTGGCCCATCTGTCCAGATCCTGTTGTAATCTGAGGTAACCCTCTTCGCTGTCCACCACATCTCCAATTTTGGTGTCATTTGCAAACTTACTACTGTACCTCTTATGCTCGCATCCAAATCATTTATGTAAATGACAGAAATTAGAGGACACACCACCGATCCTTGTGGCATTCCACTGGTCACAGGCCTCCAGTCTGAAAAACAAACCTCCACCAACACCCTCTGTCTTTGCATGTCACGTTGCATTCCAAACTATATCATCCTTTCTTCCCACTCCCTGGCACATGACTGCCAATGTCATTGTTCCATCATACTGTCCATCACCATTTCATTATCATATCCCTTTTCATACCACAAAGACTACATTTAACCTACGCTCTTCATGTTTAATACCATGGGAAATGGATTGGCACCCATTAATCTTCATGTTACACAGCAGCTAGGGCGACACTGTAAGGCAAATTCTATTTGGGTACTTGAATGTTCAGAAAAAGCAGGATCTCACACTGATGGCTCTTAAACGTTAAATTTGGATTTAAGTTTACTTTCAAGAATCACATTCTATTCTGAATCAGACTTGAAAGGCCCGAGGTGTGTTATCCCCCTCTCAGTGTGACTTATATTTATCCCAAAGCCACTGATGATTTAGAATCCAGTTTAAGAACGTGGTCATAGAGTCATAGAGATGTACAGCATGGAAACAGACCCTTCGGTCCAACCCGTCAATGCCGACCAGATATCCCAACCCGATCTAGTCCCACCTGCCAGTACCTGGCCCATATCCCTCCAAACCCTTCCTATTCATATACCCATCCAAATGCCTCTTAAATGTTGCA
>NC_057741.1:32053726-32089524 GCF_004010195.1 Chiloscyllium plagiosum | reverse complement strand
GGGGGTCTATAATACAATCCCAATAAGGTGATCATCCCTTTCTTATTTCTCAGTTCCACCCAAATAACTTCCCTGGATGTATTTCCGGGAATATCCTCCCTCAGCACAGCTGTAATGCTATCCCTTATCAAAAATGCCACTCCCCCTCCTCTCTTGCCTCCCTTTCTATCCTTCCTGTAGCATTTGTATCCTGGAACATTAAACTGCCAGAGCTGCCCATTCCTGAGCCATGTTTCCATAATTGCTATGATATCCCAGTCCCATGTTCCTAACCATGCCCTGAGTTTGTCTGCCTTCCCTGTTCCCTTGCATTGAAATAAATGCAGTTTAATTTACTAGTCCTACCTTGTCCCTGCCTGCCCTGACTGTTTGACTCACTTCTGTTCTCAGCTGTATCAGTCTCAGATTGATCTCTTTCCTCACTATCTCCCTGGGTCCCACCTCCCACCTTACTAGTTTAAATCTTCCCAAGCCAGTATATTAGCAAATTTCCCTGCCAGTATATTAGTCCCCTTCCAATTTAGGTGCAATCCGTGTTTATTTCAAAAAAGAACAGTGGAGTTATCCTAATTAAAATGAACCCTACAACCAACATCATAAAACAGATTACATAGTTGTTATCATATTTCCATTTGTGGGTTTTAAGCTGTGGGTTCTGGGATATAATGGTAAGCACTATAACTCTGAATCCAGCAAGTGAATTCACATCGCAGCAGAACTTTGTTTCTCGAGCTCGTGTGGCACAGTGGTAGTGTCTCTACCTCAGGGCCAACGGGCCTGCATTCACATTCTACCTACTCCAGAGCTATTTTGCAATATATCTGAACAAGTTGATTTTAAGAAGTCCACTGCATCCTGGTTGCTGTGTGTCCCACAACACATTGACTGCACTATAAAAATGTTTCATTCACAGTAAGTTCTTTGAGACATTTAGTTGTCATGTGGTGAAAGATGTTATTTAAGCAAAAGTCTTCATTTCTTTTGTATTTGTTTTTGTGGTTAGGAGTTCTCATAAAATCAAAAATGTTTCATAATTCAAATGCATATGAACATAATACTCAAATAATATTTATAGGTATATTTGTAGCAATGGGGAAATATGAAGCTTTCAGTGCCACACAGTTGTGACATAAAATTACAAGCCCATTCCTACTGAAGTTGTAAGAATAGCAATCTTCCAACCATATAACCCTTCCTCAAACACTGCCCCTTCGGCACCCCACTTCCTTTGGTCACTATTCTGCAATCCCTACCTTAAAGCTCACTGTCACTCTCTCCTCCTTTTAGATTCTCTTGGAAACCTCTCTAGCTGACCAAACATTAATTCATGTGATATGTTCTTCTATATGCTAATCTATGTAACACTAAAAACAAAGAGTTTGTCTCTTCATTCAACAGATATTTGGAAGTTTATTCACATGAACTAAGTACTCTAATAGGGCTTCTCAGATTTAAACATATAGTCTAGGTTATATCTTTAATTAAATTACAGTTACATTATGTACATAATTGACTAGCTGACAACAGACTGACTTGTGGAATGGATAACTGCTTGCTAACTAACTAACCGAACGTACAGTGAGTAAGGTGGAGACCTCATACTGGTGCAAGATATGTTGTGATATCATCTACCTATCTTAAAGGTCTGAGGACTGTAGAGTAACACAACACCAATGTCTTCATGTACAGCATACTGGGGGTTTATACTTCCTGATCATAGCATATTGCCTTTCACTGTATGTATTAAACAAAATCCTCTTCCTCTTCTTGAGTTTCCTCCGAGAAGACATGTTTTTGGTAATTATTCACCTAACCACAAAGAAATGCCATAACTTTTAACAAAAGCTGCTGCCTTCCTAGAAAGGGGATTGAAACCTTTGCTGTTGTTGTTAATCCAATCCACACACCCATGATCCAAATGAAGAGATGTAGAAATGTGGGTTTTATGCTGTTGAGATAGAAGGGTGGGTTAGGGAGAACAAAAAAGGAAGGTTTAATGAAAAGTTACAGAGTGGGACAAATTGTGACAAAGATTTCATGGAAAACAGGCAAAGGGATTAGAAAATTTTGACGTAAAGCAACAAAACATTGGCTTAGTATAAGCATTGAGGATGGAATAATGGACATCTTTGACTGAAAGCAAAAATAATGTAAACTAGATTTACTCAGTAAAAGAAACTAATCCAAATAGAGGGTCCTGTTCATTGGCTGAAGTTGCTGCACACAGCATGGAGTGTAGAAGGCAGTAAATTGCAGGAAGATACGTTGCTCTTCCCACTTGCACAGGGCTTCACTGGAACACCGCAAAAGACCAGGATAGAAATGTAAACCTGAGTACATTTGGTGGTGAACTAAAATGGCAAGCAACAAGAAGGTCAGGACCATGCTAATATCCTGTATTCATTAGTGAGGTGTTGTCCAATATGAGAGTGACCGGCCTCCCTTGGCTCACTGGAAATCCATATGTGGCGAATTACCTTTCTGCTTCATAAATAAAAAATGAATAATAGACACTTTCATCAGCACCTGGTCGCAATAGTTATACTTGGACCATATATACATCTGAACTTTAACCTTTTTATGGATTGGATGGGAAAATGCTGTCAACCTTATACAAATCTAACATAATTTTGCACATTTCTATCAAATCTGCCTCAACCTCTGTTGTTCTAAAGAGAAACCTCAGCGTCTCCAATCTGACCTTGTAGCTTAAATCTTACAGTCACTGCAGTTATTGGTGCATCTTTTCTGTTCCCTCCTCAGGACTGTCAAATCTATCCTAAAATATGGTTTCTAAAACTGGACACAACACTGTAATTATTGTCTAACAGCTTTGTAGTGGTTCAGCTTAATGTCTAACGAGTACTAATGGTACTCAATGGTATTTATGAAGCTCAAGATACCATATACCTTGCTTGCCACTCATTCATAATGTCCTTCCGCTTACAAAGATCAATGCACACGTGCTCCCCATGTCCCTCTGTCCTCACATCCTCTTTAGAAGTGTACCATTAAATCTTTATTGCCTCCCACAACCCTTTCTCAATGCCTCACCTTACATTGCTTCACCTGCCACTTCTGTTCATTCTGCGTATCCACCTATGATGTCCACTGTTGCAGTTGATTTCTCTCATCCTCACTCTCCAAGACTGTTCTCATCAGCAATCTTTAAATTTACTCTGTATTCCAATTTTAAAATAATATCAAAAAAGCAGTTCTCCTAGACCTATAGGAAACATTATTTTTTATGATCCATACTCTGAAAAATAGCCATTTACCAGGACTCATTGTTTTGTATACATAAGCTAATTTTTTATCCAAACTGACATGAATCTTCCATGAGTTTCAGTTTTGTTATTGAGCCATTTATGTGTTACTTCATAAAACATTTACTTAAAATCATGTGTGTAATAATACCTCTGAACAGGTTGAGTAGAAAATATCTGAGAGTATATGAGTTTTTCTACCAAAACTAATTGTTGGGTCTAGAACAATATCCCTGAGTAATATCTACCTGTTGCATGTTCTAAATTAAGCAAGGACCAAAATGCTCTGGCATTTTCTCTCCACGCCCCTGCGAATAGGTTTGCCTTTGGTGGCAAGACAAATACTGCTGGATAATTCCACTGTGAGTCAATCTCCTTTATCCCTAGCTCACAGTAAGTGGGATGGAATCCCAGCCTTGACGTGAATGTGTTTAAGAGGAATAACAAAGCTCCTCAGAATAGGCTAGGGCTGTTTTCCCTGCAACGTTAGAGATTGAGGAGTGACCTTATAGAGGTTTATAAAATCATGAGAGGCATGGATAGGATAAATAGACAAAGTATTTTCCCTGGAGTGGGGAAGTCCAGAAATAGAGGGCATAGGTTTAGGGTTAGAAGGGAATGATATAAAAGAGACCTAAAAGGCAACTTTTTCACGCAGGGTGTGGCACGTGTATGGAATTAGCTGCCAGAACAAGTGGTGAAGGCTGGTACAATTGCAACATTCAAAAGGCATCTGGATGGGTATATGAATAGGAAGGGTTTGGAGGGATAGGAGCCGAGTGCTGGCAGGTGGGACTAGATTGGGTTGGGATATCTGGTCGGCATGGACAAGTTAGACCGAAGGGTCTGTTTCTGTGCTGTACATCTCTATGACTCTGTGACTTAATGACTTAGCAATTTGCCGTAAAGTAATGGAGGAAATGTGTGGTTTATTTCACATTCTGAAGGTTTCACAGGTACTTCTTTAAAGTTGGTCAGAAGCTACAATGGATTTCACTCATTGCTGGTCTCACAGCCACCTGATTCACCCCGTGGTCAGTGAACTGTAGATTAATAAAACTCAAGCAGCCCCCTTTGAAGTTGTAACGATTTACGTTAAAGCAGACAAGCAGTGAAGATCTCGTTGTTTAAACAGATTAAAGGTTAGTTTATTAAAAGTTAATACTGAAGGTTCCTTCATTAAAAAGAGATAAAATGATTAACAAGATATTACAGATATCCAGATTAAAACAAGTGCAGATAAGACATAATCAGAGTCCTAGTAAATCTTAAAGGTTGGGACCCATCGTTGAAGTTCCTTGTGGATGATATAAAGTGCTTAACATTTTAAGTGAATTGCTGTGATGGCTTCTTCAGTTGAATAGGTGGCATTTTCCTGTAGGAGTAGATTCCTCAGAACAGCACATTTGGGGAGGGAGAGGAAGTTCTTTAATCTTCACTAGTTGTGTGTTTTCGACATTTACTGCCTGACTTTTCTCCAACAGAATAGTGTCTTGGTTTTACCATTTCCCCTTTGCCCCTTAATCAAAGCCTTTCTCAGCAGAGGGTTTCTCAAAGCCTTCTTTTGGGATTTCTGCAACCCAGGAGTCAGCTTTAAACAGTTACAGCTTGGAAAAGGGTCTGTTCCAGAGTGATGAGTCAGCTTCCCAATGATGAGTTATGATTCCCCCAGGTTCTGGTCTAGACACGCCAAATTTTATTTCTTTTTTAGCCGAGACAGTCAGATTCTCAAAAACTATAGTTATCAACTTGAATGAGTTGCACTTAAATTTCTGTTTAAGCAGGAAGCCTTGTTTTTCACCTCAGAATGAATCATTGCGTTGCCTGGGGCTAGATGTATGCAAAAACTCATCTTCCTGTGGTCTGAGCTGGAGATAAGACAGTTCAGTGGGTTTTGAAATAGCCCACTGCAGTGATTGTAATGAGGTCAGCCCGCTGGATATCATAGAATGCGAGTTCCCTGATTGGGGCTGTTAATTTGGTCCAATCAGGGAGTCCTGGCTGATGTAAAGGATGAATATCAGGGGTATTGAGCTCCTAAATGCCTGAGTCAGTGGGAGGTAGTGCCATTGTCAAATACTATGCATTTGTAAATAAAGGTTAGTGATAGGCTGCATGCCTCTGAAGAGGTATTTCACCCACTATATCAGAAAAGACCCTCACCTTGACGAGACTGACTCAAAATCTAATGTTCAGATTTGCAAAGCAAAATCATCCTTTTAATGTGTTTTTCTTTATATATTAGGCAGCACATTCATAGCACTTCGGAATTTCAGTATTCCTATAGATAGGTATACACGTCAAAAGAGGACCAGGTTCCTTTGACTCTATGTAGTCTCCTGGATGTCTTTCTCTGCTGTGTTTTCATCAGCTTCTTTACAGAAGTTCCAAACCTGGTTATTTTATATTGATGTGTTGGGGTTGGGGGGAGGTGTCCATTCTTGGACATTATCACCTGTAAGCGGAATACCAACCATGTACAAATCCTGCGGCACTCATGGGAGTTTAAAATGGATTGGCTGGAAGCAGATGCAGATTTCACTCACCAGACCGGCATTTATTGCCCCCCCCTAATTGCTCTTGGAAAGCTGCCATCGTGAAATGCTATAGTACATGGGTGTACGTACACTGACAATGATGTTAGGGAAGGTGGTCCAGGGTTTTGACCCAGCAATACTGAAGGAAGGGTGATATATTTCCATGTCAAGATAGTGAGTGACTTGGATTTTGGTGTTTTGGTGTTTTCTTGAACCTTCTGCCCATATCCTTCTACATGGTTGAGTTTGCAGGTTTGGAAAGTGCTCTCAGAGGGGTCTTTGTGAGTTACTGGACAAAGTTAACAATCACACACCACCAGGCTACAGTCCAACAGGTTTATTTGGAAGCACTAGCTTTTGGAGTGCCGCTCCTTGATTAGGTAGTTGTGGAGATTAAGATCATGCTCAACCACCTGACAAAGGAACAGCGCTCTGAAAGCTAGTGCTTCCAAATAAACCTGTAGGACTATAACCTGGTGTTGTGTGATTTTTAACTTTGTCCACCCAAGTCCAATACCGGCACCTCCAAGTCATGAGTTACTGGAGTGCATCTTGTAGATGGTACACATTGTTGTCCCTGTGTGTTGGTTGAAAGGGAGCTTCTTGAGTGTGGTCGAGACCATGCCTATCCAAGCAAGTGGAAAGTATTCCAGCACATTCCTGACTTATGCTGTGTAGAACATGGACAGACTTTGGGAGTCAGCAGGTGAGTTGCTCACCACAGAAGTTGCAGCTGACCTTCTCTTCTGGACACTGTTTTTTGACTGGTCCAGGTCAGTTATGGTCAATGATAACTCCTGAATTGTTGATGGTCAGGGATTCAGTAAAGGAAATGCCATTGACTGTCAGGGGGGTGTTTGTTAGATTCTCTTTTGGTTGTGATGATCATTGCCTGACAATTGTTTGGCACAAATGTTATTTGTCGCTTGTCAGCCCAAGCCTGGATGTTGTCTAGGTCTTGATATGTAATAGTGTTCAGCAGTTGTGAATGGTGCTGAACAATAACCAACAAACATCCTCACTTCTGACCTTATGATGGAGGGAAGGTCATTGATGAAGGAGCTGAATATGGTAGGACCAAAGACACTACTCTAGGGAACTCCTGCAATGTCATCCTGGGACTGAAGTGATTAATTTCTAACAACCGCAATTAGCTTCTTTTGTACAATGTATGATTCCAAGCAACACTTTCCTTCTGTTTCCTGTTGAATCAGGGGTCCTTGGTGCTATATACACGTATAAGCTTCCATGACATCAAGGGCAGTCACTCTAACATTACCTCAAGAATGCTGTTCTTTTATCTATGTTTGTACTGAGGCTGTAATGAGGTCTGGAGCAGTTGACTGACACTGGTGAAATCCAAACTGAGCATTAGTAAGCAGGTTATTCCTGAGTAAGTGCTTCTTGATGGCACTGTCGACAACTCTTGCTATTTCTTTGCTGATCATCGAGAGCAGACTGATGGGCGATAATTGGCAGAGTTGGATTTGTCCTACTTTTCACCTCTCTGTAAGTGCAAATGCTTTCTCTCTCTCTGCATCCACCATCAAAACCTTTCATAACTTAAAATACCTGCATTAAGTCACTCCTCTGTCTTGTCTTTTCAAGAAAAAAGGGACCCAGTTTGTCAATAGCAGAAGTCTTCTCCCTAGGGTGGATGAGGTCGAAACCAGGGGGCATATTTTTAAGAAGAAAGATTTCAAAGGGACCTGAGAGGCAAATGTTTCACATTGAGGGTGGTTTGTGTGTGGAATGAACTACCAGATGAAGTGGTGGATGCAGGTATAATTACAACATTTAAAAGACATTTGCACAGATATATGAATAGGAAAGATTTAGCAGGATATGGGCCAAATGCAGCGAGTGGGACTAATTTAGTTTGGGAAACCTGTTGGCATGGACTCGTTGGTCTGAAGGGTCTGTTTCTGTGCTGTATGATTGTATGACTCTTGATAGGTACAACTATACATCCCAGGTATCCAGTGTCTTTCTATCACTTATCTATTCACTCAGAGTTGTGCACACTCCTCCAACTGTAGTTGAATGCTCTATTTTAGTTTAGCATAATCTTAACTGTTCAGTTTTGTCCCTTTACAGATGAATCCTAATGCTTTTTATATGATCTTGTGTCATTACATTTAGTAATGTGGGCATTTGCACACTCAGATCTCTACTTCTGCACCCCATTTAGGTTCTGACTTATCTCCTGATTCTTCTATCCAAATTGTAATACCTCAGGACATGGCTATGCTGCAATTCATTTGCTAATTATTTTCCCATTCTGCCAGTTTCTTATTGACCTCTTGTCATGTTTGAAAATAGCCTTCCTCAGTATTGATCATCTCCCACCCTATCCCCAATTTAGTATGATTTGCAAATTATAAAAAATTGTCAATGTAAGTTGTGAGTATAGTAATCCCAGATCTGATGTCTGTAGTACCATACACTGCACCTTCTATCACTCTGAGCATGTACCCTTTCCCTCTCCTCTCTGCTCTCTGCCATTCTGCTACATGTCTCCTGACACTGATCCCCTGACTCCATACACTCTGGATTTATTCGTTAGTTATTTATGTGGTACCTTATTGAAGGCATTTTAAAAATCTGGATAAATTACAGCTACCGTTTTCACCTTATTGGCTGTCCCTCTCACTTCTTTCAAGAATTAGTTGCAGCATTGCTGGAGACTTCAGGATAACCTGAGAGGATTAGAGGCCCTAGTGAACCATGATTCCCATTTTGCTGTCTGGACCTTAGAATTGATTTTATGTAAATAATCTTTGAAAAGGAGAGGTGCTATCTGGAAAGAATGGAATAATTGTGAAACTAAATTCATTGTTATTTCAAAGATCCAGCAGAAAGTTGATGGGCTGAATGGTCTTTCTCTGTGTTCTAAGATTCTATGATTCTATGGAGGCCTTGGTTTCCAAGTTCTGCTGGTTACCAGGGTTACGAACAGATTCTATTTCACTGCTGGGAGAACAGTAGTTAACCTTGTGACTGTTAGCACAGGGTGAACTGCACCAGTTTCTGCAACCTCATGTGAACTAGTTTTATTGGGTGAAATGATACACTAACATTCGTTGGCGTTGTGGCCAATGAAGGCTTGGAGCCTGGAGCCATCAGCAAAAGGACTGCATCTTAATGCCCAGGGATTGAGCTGTAACAGGTAACAGTTATAAAACCTTCATCCAGTTTTAAGTCTAGGAGTTGTGGTTTCTTCATGTCCTCACCTTTAAACTGCAGGAGATTATAGCACAGACTCAACTTTATCCTACTATGTTGCTTTGATATATGGAAACTCTGGTCTGCTGAAATTGTTGTGAAATTATTTTGTGAAACTTTATACGCTTCGCAGGAAATATTTTCTTTCCAGTATTTGAAGAGACCAGGAAGCAAGTGTGTTTGTGTTTGATTTTTGTTTAGATACGGACTTTTAATCCTTTGAGTCACTGAATTCTCATTGCCTTGAGAATGTAAGGCAAGCTCAATAGGGAGGAGTTAAAAGTAGATACTAAAATGTCGATCATTGGATAATGTTGCTTATGGTAAAGGCACAGCTTAGGGCCAAGGTCTCGCTTTTTAAAACATCAGCTCTGAGTTCAGAGGGTTGCAGGTTCAAATCCCACTCTAGGGAATCACTTTAGTGTAGCCCTGAGGGAGTACTGTATGAAAGGAAATGATGCTTTCAAATGAGAAATTAAATTGTCTGCCCCCTCTCAGATGGACGAAAGAAATTCCTCAGTAAAGTTTGAAGAGGAACAAGAGAACAGTCAATATTTGTTGCATACACCAACGAAGTAGATCATTTATGTAATTGCTGGCTGTGGGAGCAGTGAGAGTTACCAGTGGAGCCCAAGATAGAGTCATAGAGTCATAGAGATGTACAGCATGGAAACAGACCCTTTGGTCTAACCCGTCCATGCCGACCAGATATAGATTAAAGTGCAGAAGCATCCTGTAAGTGGAGTAGAGATGTGCCATGAGGGCTTTTTGAGACTGGCAATGTCCAGCGCCCACAGAGAGTGCTCTGAGATGTCGGTGCCCACTATCCACCATGGAGATCCTTTGGACCAAGCAGTGAGCTGGAGTCGCTAGGAACCTGCTCTGACCTTTATATTAAGATGGTTTAAATGAGTAACTTGTTTGGCATGTTGGGTGAGATGAGAAGCTCAGTATTAATGAGGTAAGCTGTGGCATTTATTGAGCCTTTAACAAGCAATAATCCACCTTCATTGGCAACTTGCCACTACCTCGAAAGAAATGTGCCTTCAACTCTGATCTTTTTCAGTTCTCTAGCTCCCTTCAGCACACTATTGGTTACTCCTTGCAGGTGCCCAAATCCCAGTCTCCAGAATTCCCTCTAGAAAGCTCTCCATCTCTTCAGCTTCCTCTACTCTTTTAAAACCCTCTTTAAAACTCAGTGTCTGGTTCTAGATCCTCCTTATATCTTCTTCAGGACTTGCCCTGTGCAATACTTCTCTGTATTAAAGATGCTTTTGATGCAAGTTGTTGTGGCTACAATACCTCACTCACTTTGACTATTACTGTATAGGGAACAAATCATGTAGGGGCCTGAGGCATTCTGTCAGGACTTCAGCTTATTTGGGAAAGGAGTGAAGGAGGGTGGGAGGTAGCTGTGCTTTACACCCTTTATAAAACCAGTCCAAGATGATTATTTCAGAAGAAAATTGTGGCAGAGATGGGGGACTTTATTATCCAATGATTCAAGAAGACTACAATGGCTAGTACATTCATTTGAACTCATGCAGTCTATGTGCTGGAAGGTAAACCTACAATGCCAACAGGCAGGGAATTCCAGGATTTTGACAGAACACTGAATGAATAGTGATGCAATTCCAAGTCAGGATAATGAGTGGCCTGGAGGGAAACTTGTAGGTTCTGCAACTCCCATGCTGTCCTTATCCTTCTTAGAAGGTGCTATCTAAGGATAGATAATAGAACATCGAGCAGTACAGCACTGTACAAGCTATTCAGCCCTCGATGTTGTGCTGACCTTTTATCCTACTTTAAGATCAGACTAACCTACGTACCCTCCTTTGTCCTGTCTTCCATGTGCCTAACTAAGAGTCGCTAAATGTCCCTAATGTATATGATTCTTATGACCACCACTGTCAGTGCATTCCACTCAGAGCCTATCTCTGACATCTCCCCTAAACCTTCCTCCAATCACCTTAAGATTATGGCACCTCCATTTTCACCCTGGGGAAAAGTCTCTGGCTATCCACTCTATTCATGCCTCTCATCATCTTGTACACCTCTATCAAGTCACCTCTCATCCTTCTTTGTTCCAATGAGAAAATCCCTAGCTCCCACTGCCTTTCTTCATAAGATATGCCCTCCAGTCCAGGCAGCATCCTGGTAGCCCTCCTCTGTACCCATTCTAAAGCTTCCACATCCTTCCTATAATGAGGTGACCAGAACTGAACACAATATTCCAAGTATGGTTTAACCAAGGCTCTATAGAATCAATCAGAGAATAGTGTGGAAGCAGGCCATTAGGCCCACAGGTTCACACTGAATTGCATCTCACCCAGACCCATCCCCCTAACTAGTAATTTTCTCCATGGCTAACCCACCTAGCCAACACATCCCTGAACACTACTTAACTTGCCCATCTTTGAACTGTGGGAGGAAACGGAGCACCTGACTGAAACCCACGCAAACATGGTGAGAATGTGCAAACTCCAAACAGACAGTCGCCCGAGGGTGGAATCAAACCCAGGTCCCTGGCGCTGTGAGGCAGCAGTGCTAACCACTGAGCCACCATGCCACCCTGAGCTGCAGCATAATCTCAGGGCTCTTAAACTAAGTCCCCCTCCTAATGAAAGCTACAACACCATACACCTTGACAACCCTATCAACTTGGATGGCAACTTTGAGGGATCTATGGACATGGACATCAAGATCCCTCTCTTCCTCCACACTGCTAAGAATCCTGCCTTTAACCCTATATTCTGCATCCAAATTCCACCTTCCAAAGTGAATCACTTCCAGGTTGAAATCCATCTGCCACTTATCAGCCCAGCTCTGCATCCTGTCAATGTCCCGTTGCAACCTACAACCGCCCTTCACACTATCCAACACTCCACCAACTTTCATGTCATCGGCAAACTTACTCACCCACCCTTCCATTTCCTCATTCTGGATCAGTGGTGCTGGAAGAGCACAGCAATTCAGGCAGCATCCGAGGACAGGCCCCTTCCATTTCCTCATCCAAGTCATTTATAAAAATTGCAAAGTACAGGGGTCCCAGAACTGATCCCTGCAGAACATCACTGGTCACCAAGCTTTTGGCTGAATATTTTCCATCTACCAATACCCAGCCAATTCTGTATCCAGACAGCCAGGCTTCCCTATATCCCATGCCTCCCAACTTTCTGAACAAGCCTACCACAAGGAACCTTATCAAATGCCTTGCTAAAATCCATGTACAACCATCCGCTGCTCTACCTTTATCAATGTGTTTTGTCACTTCCTCAAAGAATTCAATAAGGTTTATGAGGTATGACCTGCCTCTCACAAAGCATTGCTATCTCTAATCAAACTATCATTTTCCAAGTAATCATAAATCTTGTCTCTCAGAATCCTCTCCAATACTATACTCACCACTGACGTGAGACTGACTGGTCTGTAATTCCCAGGATTATCCCTATTCTCTTTCTTGAACAAGGGAATAACATTTGCTAACCTCCACCATCTGGCACTACTCCAGTGGATAGTGAGGACGCAAAGATCATCGCCAAAGGTGCAGCAATCTCTTCTTTCGCTTCCTGTAGTAACCAAGGGGATATCCCATTTGGCCCAGAGTGTTTATCTATTCTTATGTTTTTTTTCACAATTTCAGAACATCCTCATTCTTAACATCAACCTGTTCGTGGGTGGCACAGTGGCTCAGTGGTTAGCACTGCTGCGTCACAGCACCAGGGTCCCAGGTTTGATGCCAGCCTCGGGCAACTGTCTGTGTGGAGTTTACACATTCTCCCCGTTCTGCATGGGTTTCCTCCGGGTACTCCGGTTTCCTCCCACAATCACCTAGATGTGCAGGTCAGGTCAATTGGCCATGCTAAATTGCCCATAGTGTTAGGTACATCAGTCAGAGGGAAATGGGTCTGGGTGGGTTACTCTTCAGAGGGTCGGTGTGGACTTGTTGGGCCGAAGGACCTGTTTCCACACTATAGGGAATCTAATCTAATCTAATCTAGCATATCAGTGTGTTTCATGCTGTCCTCAGAAATGTCAAGGTTCCTCTCAGTAGTGAATACTGAAGCAAAGTATTCATTAAGAATCTCCCTACCTCCTCTGACTCCAGGCATAAGTTCCCTCCAATATCTCTGATCAACCCTACCCTCACTCTGGCCATCCTCTTGTTCCTGGATCTTTGGTGAATTTCTGCAGTGTATCTTGTTGATAATACACACTGCTGCTACTGAGTGTCAGTGGTGGAGTTAGTGGATGTTTGTGGGCTGCTTTGTCCTGGATGGTTAGAGACAAAAAAAGACAGCAGTTGCTGGAATCCAAAGTAGACAGGCAGGAGGCTGGAAGAACACAACAAGCCAGGAAGCATCAGCGGGTGGCCCCTTTATCTGCAGCTCCCCCTACACCCACCCCAGTCCTGAAGAAGGGTTACAACTGAAACATCGAGTTCTCTGCCTCCTGATGCTGCCTGGCTTGTTGTGTTCTTCCAGCCTCCTACCTGTCTGCTTTGTCCTGGATGGTGTCAAGCTTCTTGAGTATTATTGGAGTTGCACTCATCCAGGCAACTGGGGAGTATTCCATCACCCACATGGATGTTGCCAGGGTTGGAGGATTTGAGCAATAGGGAAAGGTTGAACAAGCTGGAGCTGTTTTCCCTGGAGCGTCAGAGGCTGAGGGATGACCTTATAGAGGTTTATAAAATCAGGAGGGATATGGATAGGTAAATAGTTAAGGTCTTTTCCCTAGGGTAGGGGAGTCCAGAACTAGAGGGCATAGGTTTAGGATGAGAGGGGAAAGATATAAAAGAGACCTAAGGGGCAACTTTTTCACATTTAGGATGGTACATGTATGGAATGAGCTGCTAGATGACATGGTGGAGGTTGGTACAATTGCAACATTTAAAAGGTATCTGGATGGGTATATGAATAGGAAGGGTTTGGAGCCAGGTGCTGGCAGGTGGGACTTAGAGGGGTTTGGATATCTAGTCGGCATGGACAAGTTGGCCTGAAGGGTCTGTTTGCATGCTGTACATCTCTATGACTCTATAACTTGTACCTTGTAGATGGTGGGAAGTCAGGAGATGAGTTACTTGCTACAGTATTCCTAGCCTCTGACCTCCACTTGTAGCCATTGTGTTTATGTGGGGAGTCTGGCTGAGTTTGTGGCTAATGGTAACCCCAGGATGTTGATAGTGGGGGAATGCAGTAACATAACTGAACGACTAGTCCAAATATGAATGGCTAATCCATTTCAGCTCTGGGCAATTTTGAAGGATACAAGACGAGTCAGAAGACTGTGACTCACGGCTTCTATTGGCTGTATTTCCTCGTCTGAGAAATCAGCCACAAATTAGTTGAGCGGGGCAGAACAGGCTCGAGGGGCCGAATAGCCTACTGCTCCGATCCTGAGAGGCTGCAGGAGTATCTCTGACTGAACGCTGGCGTTGGCCAGTGAAGAGTGTCAGTCCAACCCTGGGGGTGGGGGGTGGGGGTGGAGGGGTTGACAGGGTGGGTGGTCTGAACAGTTTTCAGAGATTTTTTTGTGAACAGAGAGGCTGGCCTGATCACGTGTACCCGGAGTCAGGGCAACTTGCCAACAGAATAACTGCAGATCAGATTTCTCACTCGGGGCAGGAATCTTAACTGTGTGTGTGCGTGTGTTTGGATACAGACTCCTGCCATCAGCAGCGCATCAAGAGAAGAAAAGAGAAGGGATTTCAAGCGGCTCTTCCCCTGGGCAGTTCATCTGTCTCAAAGTGTGGCACAGGACTATCGTTGCAACTCTGAGCTGGACTGGGGGCTTCTCTTGAGTGCTGCTCCTTCCTCACCCAACCCCCGCTGAATGAGTGCTCTCCGGCTGCAGCTCAGCGAGTCATCCTTGGATACGTTTCCTGGGAAATGGGAGCAGGAGCGATCACTGTCTGCGTGAGTACAGGCGGCCCATTGTCTTCTCGACCCCTGATGCTGTGTCAGAACTGGGGGTCGGCTAATCAGTTCCCCACCCCTGTGTGCTTTAATCCCGCCGGCTGCACAATCAGCCACTCCTGGATAAATCTGTGGATCTTTATCAACTGTTGCCAGCACCTCAAAGAGTGTCTGCGGCAAGGATAGCACAGAAACCAAGTGGACTTAATAGCCTCCATGAAATAATGTATCTCTAAAGTTAAAAGAATAAGTTCTCGACCGGAAACGTTAACTCTGATTTCTCTGCACACATGTTGCCAGACCTACTGAGTTGTTCCAGCAACTTCTGTTTTGTTTGTGTTTGAGCTAAAAGAACAAGTTACGTAGTGCTTTTAGAATGCTCTAAATGAGTCCATAGAGGAGGGATTACTCTACAAAGTTTCAGACCAAGTCTCAGATATTAGGGCAAACTACCAGAAGCTTTGGAGAGGCAAATTTTGTTAAGTGTAAAATATTAAGGAGGAGAGGGAGGTCAGTGGAGGGTTTATTTTCCAGATGTGGAGGTGCCAGTGTTGGACAGGGTTGGACAAAGTTAAAAATTCCACAACACCAGGTTATAGGAGAAAGTGAGGACTGCAGATGCTGAAGATCAGAGTCAAAAAGGGTGGTGCTGGAAAAGCACAGCCGGTCAGGCAGCATCCGAGGAGCAGGAGAGTCGATGATTCAAGCATAAGCTCTTCATCATCTTCCTGATGAAGAGCTCATACCCGAAACATCGAATCTCCTGCTCCTCGGATGCTGCCTGACCAGCTGTGCTTTTCTAGCACCACACTTTTCAACACCAGGTTGTAGTCCAACAGGTTTACTTGGAAGTACTAACTTTCAGAATGTGCTCCGTCAGCAGGTAACGACCAGTTACCTGATGAAGGAGCAGTGCACTGAAAGCTAGTGCTTCCAAACAAACCTGTTGGACTATAACCTGGTGTTGTGTGATTTTTAACTTTATTTTCCAGAGTTAGGGGTCTTGGTGTCCAATGGCACTGCTGCCAGTCGTGTAGCAATCAAAATCAGGCATACTCAAAAGGAATAGAACTAAAGGAACACAGACATCTGAGGAATTTAGGGTGAAGTTAGTTTTTCAGGTAGGTAATGTGGACCTGGAAGGGTTTGAAAGCAGGAATGAGGACTTTAGAATTGAGGCGTAGCTGAGCCAGCAGCCCCTTTGGGTCTGTAGATGAAAAAACTCAGATCCTGGAATCCAAAGTAGAAAAGCTGGAGACTGAAGAGCACAGCAAGTCAGGCAGCATCAGGAGGTGGAGAAGTCAACGTTTCAGGTATAACCCTTCTTCAGGAATGTGTCCGTCAGTATGGATTGATGGGTGGATGGGACTTGCTGTAATTTATGATATGAGTTCCTGACTCAGTTCCAAGACTCAGTTCCTGACTGATTTAATCAATCCCATCAATTGAACTAAGATCATTTTCTTTCTCCCTCTAACCATCAAAGTAGATCTTCATCTGTGAGTGTCGGCACCTTATGAACTTTAGGTGAGAGTGGGGTTAGGTTTGGGAGTAATGCTGTACCATCCTGAGTAGCTCACTCCCAGTCACAGCCTAACCTGACATATGACTGGTTTGTTGACAAGGGGTCAAAGGGATAACAAACTCAACAGGAGACTGTGTTCTTAATGCAGCATCAGAGAGGATATACTTTTTTTTACAAAAAATAAATATATTTTCTCAACCTAAAGTATCTAGGCTGCTGGCTAAATTGATGTTTCCAAAAACAAAACTGAATTATTTTTATTGGGTAAGGAACACGTATTTGAGCTATAGATCAGGCAGCCAGGCCCTCATTGAATGCCAGAATAGAACTCCAGGGAATGAAAGAACACAGCCATTTTTAAAATAATGGGCAGCATTGGGCAGGCTTTACAATGATAGATATTGCCTGTTAATACCAAGCAAATGAGGTCCAGAAAGGGTCTCAGCTTAGCCCCGTTCCTGATGGCTTCTTAGTGCTGTTGATGTTTTGCTGCAAATGCAGAGAGGTTAAAACTCTGGGAATGCTCCACAGCCAAGGTGAGTTCAGTGAAAAAGTTGTAGTCTGACCACATTTCTAAGCAATTTTCTAGGCTCAATTCCCTCTGTTTCAGGAAGCTTGTGAATTTTAAAGAGTCCTGCAGTTGATCAGAGATTGGGGGAGGGAGCAGGATTTTTGAAGACTGATCTGGGAAAGGCAGCTAAGGCAGGTGTGTATCCTGTGCCAGTGAGAGGACACTACCATAACCCATGAAGGAAATGGGTCCATAGGGGAGGGGAGGACACATTCAAGTGGCACACCAAGGGAGTGCCTTCCAGAGGGACAAAAGTGCTGGGAGATGGAGGTACTGGTTGTGGTGGAGCACGTGAAGCATACCAAAAGTGTTGAATGTGCCATTTGTACGTTTGACTCCAGGCAGGCTTTGAGGCTCTCCCTGCTCACAGGCCTCACACTTCCACAATGGCAACAGTGACCGTCCATTATGAAACTGCTCAAAGGACAGAAAGGGCAACCAAGACAGAGAGAAGACGACTCCCTCAATCCCAATAGCCTGCTGCAGCTTCTTATTTCAAAATTATACGTTATTCGCAAAAATACCTTTATATATACATACATAGTCACTGAAGCAGTTTGGTTCTGTACAATATCATATGAAGAAACAAAAACATTGGAGTTTGAATTTATCCAGCCAACAAACCAACAGCATTTCTTATTTGTACAGGATTAAATTTACGTACATTTGAGGCACCAGGAGGGTATATAGACCCCCATTTAACTTTGGCAGAAAGACCTTAGACGGTGGGCTTGCCCCACTGCACCTCAGCGGCAGCTGCCCCAAGCTTTAGTGTGACCCTCAGCACATAGTCCTTGACCTTGGCATGTGCCAGTCTGCAACACTTGGTCGAGGTCAACTCCTTGTTCAGGAAGGAGAAAGTGAGGACTGCAGATGCTGGAGATTAGAGCTTAAAAATGTGTTGCTGGAAAAGCACAGCAGGTCAGGCAGCATCAATGGAACAGGAGAATCGATGTTTCGGACATAAGTCCATTTCAAGTCGAAACCAGATGCCAGGGCCTTGGCTACGAAATTGAATATTTGTTTTAAAATATCTTATTCGATCCACTGTGCACTCAGTTCTCACAGAGTTGTGGCCTGGAGTCAGTCCTTTCCCTGACTGAGGGAAAAGCATTCTGATGACAGGGTAAATGCTGAGGGAAGGTTTGCCCCTGGCTGGGGAATCTGGAATGGGATATGCTCAATGTTAATGCAGTCGCTTTTAGCAGGAGACATGCCTAGTTCAGCCAACACAGCCAGGCTTTCAGTCACTGCCTTATGATGAGAGTTTTTCTTAATATAAATTTACAAAGTGAGGGAGTCACTGGCTGGATTTATTGTTCTAAGGTCAGTAAAGAGTCAACCACATTGCTGTGGGTCTGGACTTACATGTCGGCCAGACCAGGTAAGGATAGCAGTTTCCTTCCTTAAAGGATATTAATGAACCAGATGGGTTTTTTTTGACAATTGACAATGGATTCATGGGCATCATTAAACTTTTAATTCCAGATTTTTATTGGAATCTGCCATGGCGGGATTTGAAGTTGGGTCCTCTGGTTTAACAATCAAGCAATTATATCACTGGCCATCACCTCCCAAAATAGTTTGAGTAGGTTGCGCCTAATACTGATTAAAATATAGAAGAATGAGAGGCGGCCTTATTGAAGATTCTTAGAGGGATTTAACAGTGTAAATGTCGAAAGGTTGTTTCCCCTTGTGGGAGAGCCCAGGACCAGAGGGCATCATTTCAGAACAAGGGTCGCACATTTAAGACAGAGATGAGGAGGAATTTCTTCTCTGAGAGAGTGGTGAATTCGTGGAATTCTTTACTGCAGAGTCTGGTCATTAAATATATTCAGGGCTTAAAGACACCAATTCAGGAATCAAGGGTTATTGGGAAAAGGCAGGAAAGTAGGCTTGAGGATTATTAGATCCGTGATCTCATTTAATGAACTGAATGGCCTACTTCTGAACCTGCGTCTTATGGTCTTAACCCTGTGGGAGGGTTTTGGTCTCTTGATAATGGGAGAACTTTCCTCCAATCCCACCCTGTTTGGTAACTGCCTTTGTGTGGGATTCCCAGCCTCTACCAACTGGATGTCAGTTAAACCCAATGATGATCAAACCAATTGACACACATTGTCCCTGAGACCCTACAATTTATTAGTCACTCAGGGATTCAGTGGGAAGTGTTCTGATTTCCCACACCTTTAGGAAGGTTATCCATAGTTCTGGGTTGTCCAGCAATCCCACCAACTAACCCCCCAGTCTGTCACCAATTGAGGGATGTGGGATTGGAGGGAGGCTATTGATAGACTCCTCCTTCTGAATCTACCCACACCTGTGTGTGACCTCTGTGCCCATGTTCCCATCCAGCCTTCAGATGCCTGTAGCCTGGGATCCCAAAATGATCCTGGTCTCTGGCGGGTGCATTGAGACCAGCTTTTCCCATTCCCACCAGCCTCTGATTGTGTAACAGCTCGAGAGGGGGTGGGCACTATTGGGTCCTCAATCCTGTGTTGGTCACCTAAATGCCTGAAAGGCACTTGCTTCACTTAGGCTCTTGCACCAAAATCCTAAAGGGAGAATCCTGACCAGGGCCACAGTCTCAAAGTAGAGCCTGGACTACTTAGGACAGTGATGAGGAGAAATCTTTTGCCTGAAATGGTCATGGAACTTTTGCAATGTCAAGCCCAAGGAGTTGTGGGTGCTCAGGCATTGAGAATATTCATGGACAACATCAATAGATCTTCTTTTGGAACTAAGAGAATTACAGAATATAGGGATAGTGCAGGAAGGTATGAGGTAGAAGACCAGTAGTGACATTTTTGAATGGTGATGCATTCTTGAAGGGCTGAATGGCCTAAAGCAGCTCCAATTTCTCAAGCTTATATCCCCTGTATGCCAGATGACTGGTTCTGCCCAGGGTTTTGAGTCCCATCAGCTCAGCTGCTCTTACCGAGAGATTCCAACTGTATGAAGCTTGGGGTTGGAGTGCCATTGCTACAATTGGAGACCCAGTTTCTAGGAGCGGCTGACAACAGGATGAGATCAATGCACCGCTGCCCACACATTTACTGGTGCTCACGTCTTACTGACTCTTGTCGGACACATTCCAGGAGGTTTTCATCACAGAACCTCCAATATGCAGCCCCACTAGGGTCCGCCAGCCGTGTTCCCTTTCTCATTCTCTTTTTAAAACCAGTAACACAGAATTATATGTCATGCCCCAGTGAATCTGTGGCTCGTTGCAGTGTATTGGAGGTTAATTTTCATCCCCTGGAGATGCAGAACTTCTGAAGGAGAAAATAAATCTCCATCCAGAGAGGTAGGGTTTGATCAGGGTTAATCAACAGGGCTTTGTCAGAGGCAGGTCATGCCTGGTGAAATTTGTTATGGAGGTGACTGAGTGTGGAGGTGAGGATTCCGCAATTTAAAAAATATTCATTTATGGGATGTGGGTGTTGCTGGCTGGCCCAGTATTTATTGCCTGTCCCTAATTGTCCTTGAGAAGGTGGTGATGAGCTGCCTTCTTGAACCGCTACAGCCCACCTGCTGTGTGTTGACTCACAATACCATTAAGGAGGGAATTCCAGGAATTTGACCCAGTGAAGGAACAGTGATATATTTCCAAGTCGGGATGGTGAGTGGCTTGGAGGTGATGATGTTCCCATACGTCTGCTACCCTTGTCCTTCCAGATGGAAGTGGTCGTGGGTTTGGGAGGTGCTGTCTGAGGGTCTTTGACAAACTCCTGCAGTGTATCTTGGAGATAGTTGATGCGGTTATAGGGATTGCAGTTAGGCCTTCAACATAGTCCCAAATGGGAGACTAATAAACAAAGTAAAAGTACATGGGATCCAGGATAATGTGACAAGTTGAATCCAAAATTGGTAGGAGATAGAGGGTGGTGGTAGGAGGCTGTTTGTGTGACGAGAGGCTAGTGGCATGCCACAGTTTTGGGTCTCTTATTATTTTGATATACATAAACAATGTAGATAAGAATATGGGGGGATGATAAGTAAGTTTGTGAATTGAAATTACTCTACAAAGCTGGTATTTCATCACCAGGTCACCCTTTATTTACACGTGTATAATACACTCACCCAGCTAGCTCAGAGCCGGCTCCTAAAGTGAAGAGAACCCCTGCTACTCCCCCTTCTTTTTGTCAATCACTCCTTATAATTTTATTAACCAGTACAAATTACAAACGAACAGTTAACATGAACAGTCGTATACAAGAAACAGCAATTAACAGGGGAAAGGGGTGGCAAAGCCAGACCCCAAACTCCACCGTACAACCACTTCACAAGGAAATGAGGACGAACCTCGAATCCCACACTGTATCATACAGGAAACAGTAAACACAATTACATACAGATAGAGTGATGAACCAAACAATGAAACTGTGCATATACACAGACACCCCTGGCAACCCAGCAACCGAGCCATCCTTGACAATCCTCTTTACATATGTCAGCCAGGCTTCCCTGATTGAAGCAGGTTAACAGCCCCAATCAGGGAACTCATACTCTGTGAGTTGCACCTGGCTGACCTCATTACATTAACTACAGGAATGACAGAAAGGTTGGCCAAGTGGTTGACAGTGAGGAAGAAGGTCTCAGGTTACAGAAGGATACAGACAGTTTGGTCAGATGGATAGATTAGTGACAGTTGGGAATTAACGCTGATAAATGTGAGGTGATGCATTTTAGAAGAATTAAGGAGAGTACGCAATGAATGGCTGGACACTAGGAAGCTCAAAGAAACACAGAGATCTTGGAGTGCTTGCCCACAGATTCCTGGAAGTGGCAGGGCACGTTAATAGGGTAGTTAAAAAGGCATACAAGGGCTTGCCTTTATCATTTGCAGCATACATTATAAGAGTAGAGAGGATATGTTGGACTTGGAACAGTCTTTGGTTCGGCCACAACTGGGATATTGTGTGCAATTCTGGCCTAGTGCTGGAAAGTGGGATTAGCATGGATTGAGTGAATCTTTGTCAGTACAGATGGACAGAAGGACCTCTTCTGCACTCGATGAGTCTCTGACTCCTGGACAATCTTTGGAAGTTAACAACCTTAAAGCTCATTGGGAATCATAAGTACGAACATACAAATGGTTTTGAAGGTTGAATAGGCCATTCAGCCCCTTGAGCCTGTTCTGCTATTCATTAAGATCTTGGCTGATCTGATTGTAAAGTCAAATTCATATTCTCGCCTACTCTTGATAACCCTTCAACCTCTTGTGTACAATAGTCTAACTACCTCTGCCTTAAGAATATTCAAGGGTTCCATTTCCAGCACTTTTTTAGGAAGAGAGTTCCAAAGCTTCATCACACTGTGCTTCCTGATTCGCTTTGTACATGAGTTTGGGAGGGGTAGGGGTCACTGCATGTGGACCTCAGAGGTCTGTGCATGGCAGTGACTTCCAAAACGAGGCGCAATGCTTTGGCATGCTGATGATGTCAATTGGTATGAATGGAATCTCGAAGAAACCCTGGGAACACTGCCTCAGAGTCCTTTGTGAGAAGACATTCTGGAAAACACAATTGAAAGAGCAATGGAACAGATTCCCATGAGCTTGCAAAAATACTGCTGGATATATAGTTGAAAAGGAATAGAGCACAGCGCTATGGAGATAAAGTACAGCGAGTCATTGAATAAGCTTGAGGGCAAAGTAGAAAGATTGTTGATTAACAAGGTTGATGGGTGTGGCGGGGTCACATCAGTGGGATGGGGTGGGAATGTGGGGTTAAGACCTCAGTCAGATCAGCTATGATTCAGTGAAGCAGTCTGGGTGGGCCGAATAGCCTACTCCTGCTCCTAATTCAATGTTTATCAGAGAGGGACTAATTGATTAGATTAGATTCCCTACAGTGTGAAAACAGGCCCTTCGGCCCAACCAATCCACAGCGATCCGCTGAAGAGTAATCCACCCAGACCCATTTCCCTCTGACTAATGCACCTAGCTCTATGGGCAATTTAGCATGGCCAATTCACCTAACCTGCACATCTTTGGACTGTGGGAGGAAACCCACGCAGAAATGGGGAGAATGTGCAAATTCCACATAGACAGTCGCCCAAGGCTGGAATTGAACCTGGGACCCTGGTGCTCTAAGGCAGCAGTGCTAATCACTGAGCCACCATGCCGCCTTTTAAAGAGCAGGCGCAGACATGGTGGGCTGGATGGCCTCCTCTGGTGCGGTTTCATTTTTATGATTCCATGAATTTGCACAAGTCCGCTCAACAGATTTCGTCTTAATTTTACCCTCCACACAACCTCTTCTCATTCTCACTTTGACTCAATCTACCAATATAACTGATTATTCTGATCCACGTTGTGAGTTTACCTAGCACCCCTTTAAATGTGTCTTTGTTGTTCGTCCGACTGCTCCACATGGCAGTCCACTGTATAATTTCACCTCTTCTCCAGTTTCTCATTGTAAGTTGAATATCTTATTTTCATGGACTTGTTAAAACATGGGAAACATCTCTGTGTCTGGTCTATTGAACATCTATCAGATCATCCCTCAGCCTTCTGTATCTAGGGAAAACATTCCAAGTTTGTTAAACTTTCTTGTGTTATGATCACCAAGCATTCTCCCCATGTAATCAGTGAGCTGCAGATTAACATAGTTCAGGCCACCCCCATTGTTTAATTTGTAATGACTAAAGTTAAAGTGGATGAGCTGTCAAGTTTTTTTTAAACAAATCAAAGTTTTTTTTCTGCTACTTAATACTGTGTGGGTTCCTTATGGATAAAGAGATTAGTTTTAAAAATCACAGATACTAAGATTACAACAATTGTAAAGAATACAAAAAAAACTTTTAAGAAGCAAGTCCTTCATCGGTCAGATCATTGAGTACAGGAGTTGGGACATCATTGTTACAGCTATATAAGTCATTGATAAGGCCACATTTGGAGCACAGTGTTCAATTCTGGTCACCCTGCTATAGGAAGGATGTTATTAAACTGGAAAGTGTGCAAACAACATTTACAAGGATGTTACCGAGACTAGAAGGTTTGAGTTATAAGGAGAGGCAGGATAGGCTGGTCCATATTTCCCTGGAACTTAGGAGGCTGAGGGGTAATCTTGTAGAGGTTTATAAAATAATGAGGGGCATTGATAAGGTGAATGGTCCAAGTTTTTTCCTCAGGGTAGGGAAGTCCAAAACTAGAGGGCATAGGTTTAGGGTGAGAGGTGAAACATTTAAAAGGGACCTGAGGGGCAACATTTTGACGTAGAGAGTGGTACATATATACAATGAGCTGCCAGAGGAAGTGGTAGAGGCAAATGGGACTAGTTCAGTTTAGGAGACCTGGTCAGCATGGACAAGTTGGACTGAAGGGCCTGTTTCCATGCTGTATGACTCATCTCTATCATATAACGTTGGAGCCCATTCCTTGAATGTTTTTGTTGCTGAAGTGAACATGTTAGAACTTCAACTCAGAAACTGCTGCAGAAACTCAGCAGGCTTAGCTAGCAACATCTGCCGAGAGAGAAACAGAGTTAATGTTCCAAGTTCGACGTGACTTCAGTTGCTGCAGCTTTAATAGTCGGGTAGCCATTGTTTTCTTAGAGCAGCTGCTTTTTGCAGAGCAAAGAAAAGATTCCTGGCTTCTGGTTCTGCAGGTGTACCATTTTAGCTGTCCAGTTACTTTACAGCAACTGGTTTTTATGAGATGCCTCTCTGTTTCTGATGGGAGAGAGCTGCCAGAGGAAGTGGTGGAGGCTGGTACAATTGCAACTTTTAAAAGGCATCTGAATGGGTATATTAATAGGAAGTGTTTAGAGGAATATGGGCCAAATGCTAGCAAATGGAAGTAGGTTAACTTAGGATATCAGGTTGGCATAGTTGAGTTGGACCAAAGGGTCCTTTTCCATGCTGTACATCTCTATGACTATGACTCTATGACTTTTCTTCTGGGATGGTTCAAGATGGAATCTGTCTTCTTCTAAGCAGCTTGTTTTTTAAACCATTCTTAGCTGAGAAACTAATATGGCCAGGTGATATTTGCGTAAAATAAAGTCGTGTTCCATTAAAGGCATTTTGGAAACAGCTCACCTCCCACCTGTGGTTCTTAACTTTAGTGTTGGTCAATGCTGAATTTGCATTCTCATAATGAATCTTCAGTAAACGTTGTTCACTCCCAGATGAGGGTATTTACATGTCTGGTTAGATCTCCCTGTAATCTATACACGGCTGGTAGAGGTTCAATCTAGTGGTATCAATGTTTTTAGCTTCAATTACACTCAGCTTAGCCTTTGTAACATATTCAACAATAAGATTATAATGTCATGACATTTGTCATTTTTGCACTTTCACTAATATTTCTGCATCCTTTTTTGTGATATGAGGACCAGATGGTACCCAATATTTTCCCAGATGATCCCTCCCAGTGACTTGTAGTATTTGCAACCTCAACCAGTGTCTGGTAATGAGTAAAAGTTGTTTGAGGTAGCTCACTGCCATAGTCCTCTTTTGTCTTTGCTTTGTCTTAGGTCTATCTAATGTTTAGTGGTAGAGAGATAGAGTGGTGAAAGACCACCATCTAAGTCTTTCTACAAAAGAATGAGGGTCTGCTCAGTTCGCACACTCTCCCGTTGCCTCATGTATGTACAGCAGATAATGTGCGTGAGTAAGAAATGCCTTTGGTTTTTGCAATTACAGGGAATGTCAAATTCCAATGTTTGATTTTCTTGATACTCAAAAACTGCTTTCGTACCTGTGAATGCAAATAAATTATTTTTTACAAATAAAGTATATTTTTGAAATATAGAAAAACACACTCTGCAGGTTATCATATGATGTCATATTCTCAAATAATAAGGTTTTTTGCAGGATAGCAATAAATGCACCACATTTGGGCAGACAGAATTATAAGGACCTTAGAGAGCTGATACGGACACATCTGGTCCCTTAGAAAACCACAGTGGAATTCCTTGTTTCCACCCACAGAATGTAGAGTGGGTGGAGCCAATGTTCCCCAAATGTTAACCCCTTCAGAACATGGTCTCATACAATATACTTAGGAATCTTCTCTGGCTGAGGGTGTTGATGCACAAGAACATGCAGGTCAGCAAACAAAATCTCTCAAATATACGTATATAAAGTGATAAATACCTAACAAACAACTAAAAGTGAAAAAAAAGTATAAGGGTGAAGTGTTAAAAAGGGTTAAGCAAAATAGAACGTTCCTTTAAGTGTTAAAATTGAGCTCTATTTACACATGTACGGTCTGAAAAAAACAGAAGTGAGCATGAGCAGTAGAGACATGCACCACAGGATCATTGTGTCAACTAGTATAGTGCCTATTCAAAGGTGGGGGGGGGGGGGGGGGTGATAGCCCAGTGATATTATTGTTGGACTATTAATCCAGAGCCCAAGGTAATGTTCAGGGCACCTGATTTTGAATCCTGCCATGCAGATGGAAATTTTAATTCAATAAAAATCTGATGATCACCTATGTCTGTGTTTTCCCCCATAATGCCCTGTGAAGGTTGTGAGGTACCTACCCTGTTGTTTTGTACCTCTGCAATTTATATAGAATCCCTCCAGTATGGAAAGGGGCCATTTGGCCCAACAAGTCCACACAAACCCTCTGAAAAGTATCCCACCTAAACCCATTCCCCTATCCTATTACTCTACATTTCCCCTGACTAAAGCACCTACCTATATATCCCTGAAACTTTAGGCAATTTAGCTTTGGCCAAATCACCTAACCTGTACACCTTTGGACTGTGGGAGAAAACCAGAGCAACCCCACGCAGATATGCGTAGAATGTGCAAATTCCACCAAGACAGTTGCCCGAGGGTGGAATCAAACCCGGGTCCCTAGCGCTGTGAGGCAGCAGTGCTAGCCACTAAGCTCTCGTGCCGCCCAACATAGCTTCCAACACTGATGCTAATTCCAAGGTTTTCACCCAATAACGGTGAAGAAATGCTGATATGTGTAAAATATGGGAGGGTGTAGGGTTTGAAGATGATGTGTTTCGATTCTTGACCTCCATGTATGAAACAGAGTGCTGTTGGACATCCAGTGAGGAGCTGGAGCAGGCTCAGTAATGATGTCTTATGTTGTAGAGAGGCGCAAGAGGGAATTAAGAAGAAAACAGTAAGCATTCACTTTGTTGTGGCGCAATGTGAACTGGTGACCCAGTTTCAAACCAAGCCATTGAGATGTTCTGTAGGCCATTCAGCAAGTGAATCTTTTGCCAAGAGTAACACACAGAAGATACAAATAACAGACTGCTGTGTCAACCCGCACCCTCCACCTCCCCAGTCTATTCCCCATTCTTTTAATGACCATGGTACCCCAAAAGTATGTCAGTCTTTCAATTCTGAGATTATTCTGGACATTCTTCAGCCACAGGAAGTTTTAACACATCTACACTGATTTACACGTCGAGAATTTTATATATTTCAATCTTAAATTGAATCAAAGTCCAGGGATGGCATGGTGCTCAGTGGTTAGCATTGCTGCCTCACACCACTGGGGAAAATGTGAGGATTGCAGATGTTGGAGATCAGCATCAAAGACTGTTGTAATGGAAAAGCACAGCAGGTCAGCGTCTGAGGAGCAGGAGAGTCAACATTTTGGCTATAAGTCCTTCAATCCTGATGAAGGGCTTATGCCCGAAACATCAATTCTCCTGCTCCTATCTGACCTGCTGTGCTTTTCCAGCGCCACGCTTTTGGAGTCACATTGCCAGAGACTCAGGTTCAGTTCCATCCTCGAGTGAATGCCTGAGCGGAGTTTGCATGTTCTTCCTGTGTCTGTGTGGGTTTCCTCCCACGGTCCAAAGATGTGCAAGTTAGGTGGATTGGCTATGCTAAATTGCCCATAGTGTTCAGGGATGTGCAAGCTAGGTGGGTGAGCCATGGGAAATGAAAGGTGACAGGGTAGGGGTGTGCGAATGGATGGGATGCTCTTCAGAGAGTTACTGTGGACTTATTGGGCTGAAAGGTCTGTTTCCACACTGTAGGGATTCTAGGATTCCACGGAATTCGTAACATAATGTGATACCTTTACAAGCAAGACTAAAAGATAGGAGGAGGCTATTTAGCCCCTTTCACTGTTCTGCTCCTTAACTAGAGTGTTGCTGATATGCACCTTGACCCATTTTACCACCAGCTTTTTCTCCAAATCTCTCAATGTCTGTACCTAACAAAAATGTTTCAACCTCAGCTAACTGCTGCAATTATAACCGCAACATCCCCAGACGTTGGAGAGGAGGAGAATATATTCCAGATTTTCACTCCCAGTTGTGGAGGAGAGTGTGGGCGTTTCCTGGTTTGGCAGCAGAAATTGCTGACTGAATCTCAAGTCGTTGAAACTGGCAGAGGTCGAGTCTTGCATTTTTTTTTACAAAGCGGTAACCCATCTCCCAAAAGAAAAGACGCTTTTCATTTGAACCTTTGCGTTGACAACTCTGATTGGAGGCAATCTCGGAGGCTTCAGCATAAAGCCTCCTGCCCCATATCCATCCCGCTCAGTTTAAATTCATTTTTAATCCTTCTCCAATATTTTTATCACCTGAAACCAAAAGCACACCATTGTCTAAATGCTAAAATAATTGACATCTGAAAGTGCTGGAGAAACTCAGCAGATCTGGCAGCATGTGTAGAGAGAGAAAAACAAGAGTTAACATGAGTGCTGGGGTTTCTCCAGTAATTTCTGTCATTGTCCGAATGCTTTACTAGTTACTTTTTCTTCCGGGATGCTTACATTGAGCTCTGAAGATTCCCGCCCAATCCTGGACGGTCGAGAACCTCGCTCCTGCCTCCTTGCGGTCAATTTCAGAACATTGTTTTTGGCCCTTCGGCCGTTCTTTTGCCTGTCAAATCCTTTTAAGGAGGTCGATGCACACCCTCCAGTTTAAAGCGCTGCTGCGCAGTAATGTTTCATATCCAGAGGGAGCTTTGAGCCTTCTGTGTTCTGCAAGCTGAGGCTACCTTTTCACTTCATCTTTCGAGTGTGAATCCCGCAGTGCTGCAATTTAGCTTTTAGTTTGTTCCAGCAATTCAGCCTCCTTTTAATGTTTCTCACTGCCGGAGCCAAGCAGTGGTTAAGTCAGAGGCCAGGATTGGGTTGGTGACTGTATGGGTGCCGCCTACCTGTCACAATAAAGGGGGCGTGAATGTTTACCTTGCTGTTTCCAGTAGCTACAGGAGTAACATTTCTCTCATTCATGCAATCGAGCAACCTTTTCAGGCCATTGCAATTCCCTGAGCCTTGGAGATTGTATTTTATTTCCAGTTACCTGCTAATCCCTGTAATTGTCTGGCTCTGCAGTAAAGTGCTGCCTGTCCTCCCTTGACCCTAATGGAGCTGCCTGTCGTGGCCGTTGTTGACTGTTCCCCTCTCCTCTGCTCTTTCCAGCAAAACAAGGCCGCCGTCAGGCTGAAGGAGGACGTGAAGAGGATTATGGCTCATCCCCTCGGCACACAGAAGAGGGCCTGCAGTGCCGGCAAGGTGTTTGGAGTGTCTCTCCGTGACCTCCAGCAACGAGGGCAGACGATTGATGGGGTCCCTCTGGTGGTGCAACACATGGTGGAATATCTGCAAGAGCATGGTGAGCCACATTGCTATCCATCAACCCCAACATTTTCAGTGTTACCACAGTAAAGATGCACTTAACTCAGGGTCCGGGTGTCAGGGGACATCCTGAGAGCATCAAAGCACCATAGGACTGCAAGTATATTCTCTTTCAGGACAACAGTGTGGATGCTGTAAATCAGAAACAAAAACAAAAGTTGCTGGAAAAGCTCAGCAGGGCTGGCAGCATCTCTGGAGAGAAATCGAGTTAACATTTCGAGTCAAGTGATCCTTCCTCAGGCTTTTTATTTATGTTTCTTGTTTGGTCTCTGTTTTTCTTCTGTTAGACCCCTTCCTTGCTTCATGCCTCATTATCCATTATTTATCCAGTCGAGAATTAATGAGACATTGCAGTGCTGGATTTGGGTGCTGAGTGACTCTGTAGTACATTAATTTGGCCCAACACACTTCCGCACTTTATGCAGAGAGAGTGCTCTCAGATGCACCATCCTATTGACAATAGGCCCCATCTGTCTAATCAGCCAGATGTCTCAAGAGATTAGACTCGTGGTTGTTTTTGACCAGCTCAGACTCAATGGGCTGAAGGATGATAATAAAGTTCTGTGTCTATGATTCGGAGATGTTCAGAGAAGAACAGAGAAGTTCACACAGCTCACCTTGCTCCCATCTCCCCTTTATTTGTACTCCCCTTTAATTCCCCTTTAATCTCCCATTTAATTTGTCCCGATCAACATTGATCCCAAACACAACCAAAATCAAACTGATCCATGCAAGTCTATCAGCCATTCCCATCCCTTCCCCAACCCCAAAGACGAGCATTAGACATAGAAACAAAAGTAGGCCATTCAGCCCATTGACTCTATTCTGACGTTCAATCCAAACACTAGAATATTAGCATCGATCAACTGGATGTTTATCCCATTGCTGTTTGCAAATAACTAGATGCTCCATTTGCCTACACTGATTGTACTTCCAAGAGTAAAGTCACTCAGTCTTAGAGATGTACAGGATGGAACCAGACCATTTGGTCCAACATCCATGTCGACCAGATGTCCCAACCTAATTGAATCCCATTTGCCAGTACTTGGCCCATATCCCTCTACACCCTTCCTATTCATATACTCATCCGAATACCTTTTAAATGTTGCAATTGTACCAGCCTCCACCACTTCCTCTGGCAGCTCATTCCATATACACACCACCCTCCGCATGAAAATGTTGCCCATTAGGTCCCTTTTATATCTTTCCCTCTCACCCTAAGCCTATACCCTCTAGTTCTGGACTCCCCCACCCCAGGGAAAAGACCTTGTCTAATTATCCTATCCATGCCCCTCATGATTTTATAAACCTCTATGAGGTCACCCCTCAGCCTTCGATGGTTGAGGGAAAACAGCCCCAGCCTAATCAGCCTGGGGATATTACGGAATATGGCTCAGGGATGGACAGGACTGGCAGCTTAATGTTCCAGGATACAAATGCTATAGGAAGGATAGAAAGGCAAGAGAGGAGTGGGAGTGGTATTATTGATAAGGGATAGCATTACAGCTGTACTTAGGGAGGATACACCCAGAAATGCATCTAGAGAAGTAATTTGGGTGGAATTAAGAAAGAAGAAAGGGATGATCAGTTTATTGGGATTGTGTAGTAGACCCCCCCCCAATAATCAGCTGGAAATTGAGAAACAAATTTATAAGGAGATTTCAGTTATCTTTAAGAATAATAAGGTGATTATGGTAGGGGATTTTAACTTTCCAAACATAGACTGGGACTGACATAGTGTTAAGGGTTTAGATGGAGAGGAATTTGTCAACAGTGTATAAGAACATTTTCTGAGTCAATATGTGGATGTACCTACTAGAAAAGGTGAAAAACTTGACCTATTCTTGGAAAATAAGGCAGGGCAGGTGACTGAGGTGTCAGTGGGGGAGCACTTTGGGGCCAGTGACCATAATTCTATTAGTTTTAAAATAATAATGGAAAAGGATAGACCAGATCTAACAGTTGAAGTTCTAAATTGGACAAGGGCAAATTTTGACAGTACTAGGCAAGAACTTTCAAAAGCTGATTGGGTGCAGATGTTCGCAGGAAAAGGGACTGCTGAAAAATGGGAAGCCTTCAGAAATGAGATAACAAGAATCCAGAGACAGTATATTCCTGTTAGGGTGAAAGGAAAGGCTGGTAGGTATAGGGAATGCTGGATGATGAAAGAAATGGAGGGTTTGGTTAAGAAAAGAAAGGAAGCATATGTCAGGTATAGACAGGAGAGCCCGAGTGAATCCTTAGAAGAGTATAAAGGAAGTAGGAGTATACTTAAGAGGGAAATCAAGAGGGCAAAAAGGGGACATGAGATAGCTTTGGCAAATAGGGTTAAGGAGAATCCAAAGGGTTTTTACAAAGACATTAAGGATAGAAGGATAATTAGGAAGAGAATAGGGCCCCTCAAAGATCAGCAAGGTGACCGCAGGGGATGGGGGAGATACTAAACAAGTATTTTACATCAGTATTTACTGTGGAGAAGGACATGGAAGATATAGAATGTGGAGAAATAGATAGTGACGTCTTGAAAAATGTCAATATTATAGAGGATGAATTGCTGGATGTCTTCAAATGCATAAAGATGGTTAACTCCTCAGGACCTGATCAGGTGTACCCCAGAGCTCTGTGGGAAGCTAGAGAAGTGATTGCTGTGCCTCTTACTGAGATATTTGTAACATCGATAGTCACAGGTGAGGTTCCAGAAGACTGGAGGTTGGCTAACATGGTACAATTATTTAAGAAATTTGGTAAGGACAAGACAAGAAACTATAGACCAGTGAGCCTGATATTGGTGGTGGGCAGGATTTGGAAAGGCAAGGACTGATTAGGGATCATCAACATGGCTTTGTGCGTGGGAAATCATGTCTCATGAGCTTGATTGAGTTTTTGAAAAAGTTACAAAGAGGATTAATGAGAGCAGAGCAGTGGACATGATCTATATGGACTTCAGTAAGGTGTTCAACAAGGTACCCCAAGGGAGAATGGTGAGCAAGGTTAGATCTCATGGAAAACAGGGAGAACTAGCCATTTGGAAATAGAACTAACTTGAAGGTAGAAGACAGCGGATGGTGGTAGAGGGTCGATTTTCAGACTGGAGGCCTGTGACCAGTGGAGTGCTTCAAGGATCGGTGCTGGATCCACTACTTTTTATCATTTATATAAATGATTTGGATATGAACATAGGAGGTATAGTTAGTAAGTTTGCAGATGACACCAAAATTGGAGGGGTAGTGGACAGCAAAGAAGGTTACCTCATACCACAACAGAATCTTGATCAGATGGGCCAATGGGCTGAGGAGTGGCAGATGGAGTTTAATTTAGATAAATGCGAGGTGTTGCATTTTGGGAAAGCAAATCTTAGCAGGACTTATACACTTAATGGTAAGGTCCTAGGGAGTGTTGCTGAACAAAGAGACCTTGGAGTGCAGGTTCATAGCTCCTTGAAAGTAGAGTCGCAGGTTGATAGGATAGTGAAGAAGGCATTTGGTATGCTTTCCTTTATTGGTCAGAGCATTGAGTATCGTCGTTGGGAGGTTATGTTGTGGCTGTAAAGGACGTTGGTTAGGCCACTGTTGGAATATTGTGTGCAGTTCTGGTCTCCTTCCTATTGGAAAGACGTTGTGAAATTTGAAAAGGTTCAGAAAAGATTTACAAGGATGTTGCTGGGGTTGAAGGATTTGAGCTATAGGGAGAGGCTATGAAGTTCTTTAAGACACCCTGAGACCTTGATAAGTATATGTAAAAGAACAAAAGATTGATTAGTTTTCTTCTTCTCGCTACATCCAGTCCCATTCAGTAAGGAAATCTCCACTTTTCCCAGAGGTAAGGATGGAGAGGAGTTAGCATTATATTGAGAGGAACACTTGCATTGGAAGTAGTGCCTGAAGGGTTGACTAGACCAGTCCGTTGGATAAAGTCCGTTGGATAAAGGCATGTCTTCTGAGGAAATGTTGAGCAGCTCGGGCCTAAACTCAACAAATGATAGGTGATCTAATTGAAGCATGCAAGATTCTGAGGTGGCTTAATGGAGAGGATATTTTCTGTTGTGTGGGAAATTCATAGCTAGGAATCACATTTAAAAAACTAAGGGCTTTCCCATTTAGCGGGAGCTGAGGAAGAATTGATTCTCTCAGCAGGCCGTTCACCTTTGGAATTCTCTTCCCAACAAACAGTGGAGGCTCAGTCAATGTATATATTCAAGGCTGTTGGCACCAATCTGATCCATACAAGCCTATCAGCTACAACCTCCCCAACCCTGCACCCACACACCCCACCCCCCCACCGCCCCCTGCCTCCCACCCCACGTAAGAGCATACTACATAAAACAAAAGTAGGCCATTCAGTCCATTGACTCTGTTCTGACATTCAGTGAGATTGTGACTGATCTGACAATCATCATTTCACTTTCCTATCTTTGTCAATACATACATCCTCCTGCATTTTATAAAATGGAGCTAAGAATCTTGATGGAAAGGGCCTCAATTTCCTTTCCCCCATCTGAGATGACTGGAAATCTTTCCCACTCCTACCCTTTCCTTTGCCACCAAGACATGGTTTGGGACTTCAGAGTCGAGGAACAAGAGTAGGTCATCCAGCCTCTCGACCCTGCTCTACCCTTCTAGACACTGGCTCATCCCTACCTTGACACCAGTTGTCTGCATATGCCCCATTTCACTCAATCTCATTAGGATTGAGAGATCTATTAATGTCTCTCTTAAAAACGCTCAATCTCTGAGCTTCCACTGTTCTGGAGTAGGGAATTTCAAAGATTCACAGCCTTCTGAATGAAGAAATTTCACCTTAATTAAATAGTTCACCCCTTATTCTGAGACTGTTTTCCCATTCCCCCACCCTCCATACCCCGAGTTCTAAATGCCACTCCCAAATAAGGGGAAACATCATAGAGTCATAGAGATGTACAGCATGGAAACAGATCCTTCGGTCCAAACCGTCCATGCCGACCAGATATCCCAACCCAATCTAGTCCCACCTGCCAGCACGTAGTCCGTATCCCTCCAAACCCTACCTATTCATATACCTATCCAAATGCCTCTTAAATGTTGCAATTGTACCAGCCTCCACCACTTCCTCTGGCAGCTCATTCCATACACGTACCACCCTCTGTGTGAAAAAGTTGCCCCGTAGGTCTCTTTTATATCTTTCCCCTCTCACCCTAAACCTATGCCCCTGAGCTCTGGAGTCCCCGACCCCAGGGAAAAGACTTTGCCTATTTACCCTATCCATGACCCTCATAATTTTGTAAAGGTCACCCCTCAGCCTCCAACGCTCCAGGGAAAACAGCCCCAGCCTGTTCAGCCTCTCCCTAATAGCTCAAACCCTCCAACCCTGGCAACATCCTTGTAAATCTTTTCTGAACCCTTTCAAGTTTCACAATATCTTTCCGATAGGAAGGAGACCAGAATTGCACGCAATATTCCAACAGTGGCCAAACCAGTGTCATGTACCTTTCCAAATACATGTACATCCTGTCCCTCAGGATTCCCTCCAACAACTTGCCCACCACCAAAGTCAGGCTCACTGGTCAATATATCCCTGGCTTGTCCTTACCACCCTTCTTAAACAGTGGCACCACGTTAACCAACCTCCAATCTTCTGGCACCTCACCTGTGACTATCGATGATACAAATATCTCAGTAAGAGGCCCAACCATCACTTCCCTAGCTTCCCACAGAGTTCTAGGGTACATCTGATCAGGCCCTGGGGATTTATCCACTTTTATGTGTTTCAATATCTCAGTAAGAGGCCCAACCATCACTTCCCTAGCTTCCCACAGAGTTCTAGGGTACATCTGATCAGGCCCTGGGGATTTATCCACTTTTATGTGTTTCAAGACATCCAACACTTCCTCCTCTGTAATATGGACATTTTGCAAGATGTCATCATCTATTTCCCTTCAGTCTATATCTTCCATATCCTTTTTCGCAGTAAATACTGATGCAAAATACTCATTTAGTATCTCCCCCATTTTCTGTGGCTCCACACAAAGGCAACCTTGTTGATTTTTGAGGGGCCCTATTCTCTCCTTAGTTACTCTTTTGTCCTTAATGTATTTGTAAAAACTCTTTGGATTCTCCGTAATTCTATTTGCCAAAGCTATCTCATGTCCCCTTTTTGCCCTACTGATTTCCCTCTTAAGTATACTCCTACTTCATTTATAC
>NC_057741.1:32044307-32048577 GCF_004010195.1 Chiloscyllium plagiosum | reverse complement strand
GTGAAGGAGTGGTGTGTGATGAGGGTGTAATAGGGAGTGAAGGAATGGTGGGTGATGAGGGAGTAATAGGGAATGAAGGAGTGGTGTGTGATGAGGCAATAATAGGGAGTGAAGGAGTGGAGGGTGATGAGAGAGTAATTGGGAGTGAAGGAGTGGCATGTGGTGAAGGAATAATAGGGAGTGAAGAAGTGGTGTGTGACGAGGGAGTAATAGGGAGTGAAGAAGTGGTGTGTGATGAGGGAGTAATAGGGAGTGAAGGAGTGGTGTGTGATGAGGGTGTAATAGGGAGTGAAGGAGTGGTGTGTGATGAGGGAGTAATAGGGAGTGAAGGAGTGGTGTGTGATAGAGGGAATGGTGGGAGCGAGGAAGTAGTGTCAGGGTTCAAAGTCATGGAACGATTTGAAAACCAAGCTGAACCTGTTGGATCAAGGTATTGCTTGGCCAGGAGCCATTGTGGTTGGGCAAGCACAAGGATGATGAGTGGATGGGACTAGGTGAGCAGCCAGACTGTGTTCGAATACACAAGCCTGGAAGTTACAAAGGCATGGCTGAATAGCCTGAGGCAGGAGCCCATTGATATTAAGGAGGTAGAAATGGGCAATTTTTGTGATGATGCAAATATGGTCAGCAGCTCACCCTGGGGTCAGATTTATCAGTGAAGGCAAAATGCAACTCATCAAAGATTGGTCTTGCATCTTTCAAGGTAATAAATGTGTTGCTATTGACATTTTGCATGCATTGAAATAATAGCCTGTTTGTTTTCTATATCCTTTGGTTAATGGTTTACCATAACCACCAGCTGTTGTCAATATTTATATGTGCTCATTCTTACATTTCTAATGTCACAGTGGCCTGAAAGCACAGAGCAATTGATTTTCCAACGCAGCAAGCCACCAGCATTGTCCTTTAGCAATCTGCTTTCACTGCACTTCAAAGATGTGGGTAAAAAGTACTTTCATCTTGCGGTTTTGGCTCTTGGTTGAATTGTCTGCAATGGGGCTCCCCTCATTAACAAGTTAGGACATTACACTCACACCAGGAAGCCCCCTTGTTCGCTCCAGACTGAATTTATCTGATCCCAGACCATATTGGTTGTTTGGATGTTCTAACTGAATTGCCATCCAATCTGATGGAGTATGCCGTAAGACGATAGGACATTAGAGCAGAAGGAGGCCGTTCAGCCCATTGAGTCTGCTCTCCCATTCAATGGCTGATCTGATAATCCTCAACTCCACTTTGTTTGTCTTTTTCCCCATAAGTCTTGATTTCCTTACTGACAAATAAAACAAATCAAAGTTGTAAATCTAAGTATTAATCACAGTGACAAATATGAAGGTTGTGGAGTAAAGGGTCAATACTGGTCTTGAACACCAAATCCCTAAGGTCACACCTTAGTGCTGTGTGAGAGAGTGCTGCAAAGTCAGGTGGGCTGCTTCTTTTCTGGAAGAATTTAGGCCCAGCAGTCTATTTATATAGACTCCTTGACACTGTTAGCAGGAAAGCATAGAGTTCTCCTGTTCTGCTGGCCACGATTTGCAGTGCAACCTACTTTCTCATTTTTCATCCTTTCTGGATAGATACAACTTCTCAACTTACGTATCATTCTGGTGAATCTTCTTTGAATCTTCTCCAGTGCCTCTACATCCAGTTTTTAATATAGATCAGAAAGGTGTGACCTGACCAATGCTGTATTCAAATGTAGTGTAACCATGTGGAGTTTGCACCTCAAGTAGGACAAGCCAGATAGAATGTTCATCTCTTGCTCTCCTTTTTTATTTGCAATGCTTACCCTGATATCAGCATTCAGAGAATGACAGAAGTCTCACTGACTTTTCCCATTCTCAGCCTAGGGGTAGCTTGGCTGGCCTCTTATGTCCATCCTAACTTCAGGTCCTTCAGCAAAGATAGAGGCTGCTGTCGGATGCAATTAGATTCTGTGCCTTAATTGTGTCCACTTGCCTTTAATAGCCTTGCCGAACAAAAATGGTTTGCAAAGATCCCACAACACTAGATGCAAAAGATCCCACAAAATGTATAAGATTTCACAACACCATTTTGAAGAAGAACTGGGGAGTTGTCATGGCATTTTCTTGGTTAAAAAAGAAAAAGGTATTATATCTTAATAATTGGCCACATCGTAGAGTCATACAGCACAGGAACAGACCCTTTCGTCCAGCCAGCCCATGCCAACCATAATCCCAAACTAAATTAGTCCCATCAGCCTGCGCTTGGCCCATATCCCTCCAAACATTTATTATTCATGATTTTATCCAAATGTCTTTTATATGTCCTCTAGAAGTTCCTCTAGAAGTTCCACATCCTCTAGAAGTTCATTCCACCTGCGAACCACTCTCTGTGTTAAAAAAAAACTGTCCCTCATGTCTTCTTTAAATCTTTCTCCTTTCACCTTAAAAGTATACCCTCTAGTCTTGAAATTCCCCCAGCCTAGGGAAAAGACATCTGCCATTCACCTCATCTGTGCCCCTCATTTTATAAATCTCTGTAAGGTCACCTCTCAACCTTCTACACTTGAGTGAAAAAGTCCCAGCCTGTCCAGTCTCTCCTTATAACTTAAACCCTCCATTTCCAGCAACATCTTGGTAAATCTCTTCAGACCCCTCTCCAGCTTAGTAATCTTCAACCTAACATTTTACCTATTATTTCAATAATTTGCTTTTTAAAATAATCAAAGGTCACTAACATCAAAAGATACTCCCAAGGTAATGGTGGATTAGCTTAGTTGGCTGGTTTGTCATGCAGCGTGATGCTAGCAGTGTAGATTCAAATCCTGCACTGGCTGTAGTTACATGAAAGACTTTCCTTAGCCTCTCCCCCTGTGGTGACAACGGTGATGCCACCTTTATCTTTTATCCATTGATCAGTATCACAAGTTGGCTGGTCATTATTGCATTGCTGTCTGTTCGATTCTGCTGTTTGCAGATTTGCTGCTACATTTCCTACAGTGGGCAAATCAGTGGCAGATGCAGTATAATTTGGATAAATGTGAGGTTATTCACTTTGGAAGCAAAAACAAGAAGGTGGACTATGACCTGAATGGCTATAAATTGGGAGAAGGGAGTGTACAACAGGATCTGGGTGTCCTTGTCCACTGAAGGTAAGCATGTAAAGAAGGCAAATGGTCTGTTGGCCTTCATTGTGAGAGGTTCAGAGTATGGGAGCAGGGATGTGTTGTTGCAGTTATACAGGGCCTTGGTGAGGCCACACCTAGAATATAGTGTGCAGTGTTGGTCTCCTTTTCTGAGGAAGGATGCTTTGCTCTCGAGGGAGTGCAGTGAAGGTTTACCATGCTGATTCCGGGTATGGCAGCGGGACTGATGTATGAGGAGAGATTGACTAGGTTAGGTTTGTTTTCACTGGAGTTCAAATGAATGGGAGGGGGGGGGGTGGTAATCTCATAAGGACTTATAAAATCCTAACAGACTAGACAGTGTAGATGCAGGGAGAATGTCCCCGATGGTGGGTGCATCCAGAACCAGGAGTCACAGTCTGAGGATTCAGGGTGGAACATTTAGGTTGGAGATGCAGAGACATTTCTTCACCCAAAGAGTGGTGAGCCTGTGGAATTCATTACCACAGGACATAGTTGATGTCAAAACATTGAATGTATTCAAGAAGTGGCTAGATATAGCACTTGGGGTGAATGGGATCAAAGGTTTTGGGAAGAAAACAGGATTAGGCTGTTGAGTTGGATGATCAGCCAGGATTGTGATGAATGATGGAACAGGCTCGAAGGGCCGAATGACCTCCTCCTGGTCCTATCTTCTACGTTTCTATTTTGCCTGTGGCTACAGCTCACAAATGCTTCAGTGGTTGTCAAGTGCTTGAGTTATTGAAACGCAGAAAGTAGGAGAAGGAGTTAGCCATTCCACCTTCTGGGCTTGTTCCACCCTTCAGTATGATCATGGCTGACCATCCAATTCAGTATATTGTTCCCTCTTTCTCCCCGTACACTTGAGCCCTTTAGCCCTAAGAACAATATCAAACTCCTTCTTAAAAATATTCAATGTTTTGGCCTCATCCATTTTCCGTAGCAGTGATTTCAACAGGCTTACCACTCTCTGGCTGAAGAAGTTTCTCCTCATCTCTGTCCTAAGTGGCCTACCATGTATCCTTAAACTGTGACCCATCTGCAAGTCTGGAAAGATGCCATATCAATTCAAGTCTTTATTTCCTTTTCTTTTGAATTATCAAATTGATGTTTTTCCCTGGGGTCGGGGAGTCCAGAACTAGAGGGCATAGGTTTAGGGTG
>NC_057741.1:32041203-32043954 GCF_004010195.1 Chiloscyllium plagiosum | reverse complement strand
TACAGGGCAACTTCTTCATGCAGAAGATGGTATGTGTACGGAATGAGCTGCCAGAGGAAGTGGTGGAGGCTGGTACAATTGCAACATTTAAGAGGCATTTGGATGGGTAAATGAATAGGAAGGGTTTGGAGGGATATGGGTTGGGTGCTGGCAGGTGGAATTAGATTGGGTTGGGACCTCTTGTCGGCATGGACGTGTTGGACTGAAGGGTCTGTTTCCATGCTGTACATCTCTATGACTCTATGTCCAATCTCAACATATTTTTGAGAAACAGAGCTCCAGATTTCCTCTGTCTTTTGTGTGAAGGAGTGCTTCCAGATGTCACCTTTTGAGTGTACTTTTAAGCTTATGCCTTCCTTGTTGTGGATCAGAAATTATATTGAAAATCAAACCAAAGTCTTTCTGCCTTAGTCTCACACTGTGTTGTAATACCACGGGTTATTATGATAGAGGGAACAGACTGACTTTGCTTTGGACGGGTGAGAAGATAGATCAAGTAATGTGTTGCCATTGTCAGAGTTGCAAAGTTCTATGGGGTCATTTGGAGTTCCTTGTGAAATTGGGAAGTTGTGATTCAAAGGGGAATTGTGAAACCTTAAAGCTTTTATCATTCTTGTCAAGGCTGCTTAATAAGATCAGGATGTGACATTCAGATTGGCTGGGCTCCAGCAGATATTTGAAAGAAATGACACATGAACCTGCCAAAATCGGAGAGATAATCTGCCTCTTAGTATTGGCCAGGAATCGATTTGTTCAGTCAGCCCAAACTCTGGAGTGTGGTACAGAATCTCGATCGCACAGGCGAGTCCAGTCCTTATGCCTTTTTGGCAGCCCAGCAGAGCCTGCCTTCTTGGTTTTCCACATACTTGTGACGTGGTGACGCTCAAATGATTTGTCTCATTTTAGGGTCGGTTAGTTCGGTTGCCTGGGGGGCTTACAATGCCATCAGTGTAGATTCAATTGCTTTAAAAATGGCCCGGTCTTTTCTTCAGATAGATCGACAGAGAGTGAATATGTGCAATCTGTCTGCCAAATGTCTCCGTCCAACCTCCCAGGTGCACCGAGGCGAGCTTACCTAAGGCATGGTGGCCCTCAATTTAAACTCACCACCAGCTGATTCACTCCATTAAGAGAGCAACCATTGGGACTATGGTGACTCAAAGGTTATGGGGAGAAATCAGGATTAGGGTATTGAGTTGGACAATCAGCCATGATCCTGATGAATAGCAGAGCAGGCTCAAAGATCCAAGTGGCCTCCTCCTGCTGCCTCTGGTCCTTTCTGAGCTATGGCTGCTTACCAGAGAAGGAACAGGAGAATAGCCCCATACAGTCCCAGTGAGCATTGACTTTTACCTGCTAATGCTTTGTGGTAAAAGCAAACAACATTTTTTTCTGAAAAGAAAAGCACAAGAAATCCTTACTAGGTAATAATAGCATGTCATAATCACTAGCAATTGCATCCAAACTCTCATCATCAGTATAATCGAGGTCCCAGGACTTGATTGGAACAGCTGCAAGACTCAACTTTGGCTGAAATTAAATTAGGAACTTCAGGATAAATGCTTATTGAGCTGCTTGAAATGTTTGGTGTGCTTTGTATGTTATAGATGGCACCTTTGTACTTAGCATTTTAGTAGTTGGAAGTGAAGGACTCCATATTCCCTGATGTAGTTGATACTTGTAGCAAGAGTCATTGGTACAAGTGTGAGAATTTAACATATAAACAACAGCCTTACTGCATATCACTAACGTGCTGAGGCTCAAATGAAAATAACTCCATAACAGATGGTACATTGATGTTCTACATGGGAGTACCTCAAGGTAGGACAACAGAATACTGAGACACCTGGATCAAATGGACATGGACAAGATGTTTCTACTAGTGGGAGAGACTAGGACATGAAGGCACAACCTCAGAGTGAAGGGATGTCCATTTAGAACTGGGATGGAGAGGAATTTCTTTAGCCAGCGGGTGGTTACTCTTTGGAACTCACTGACACAGTAGGCTGTGGAGGCTAACCATTGAGTGTATTTAAGATAGAGATAGATAGCATCTTAATTAGAAAGAGGATCAAAGGTTATGGGGGAGAAGGAAGGAGAATGGTGTTCGGAAACATATCAGTCATGATCAAATGGCAAGACAGTCTTTGTGGGCCAAATGGCCCGGTTCTGCTCCTATATTTGTTAATCTTATGGTCTAACATGGAGCCTATAACCAGCAATCCATTCCATTCCAGGCCACATTCCTTCGGTTAGCTGCTAAGTATATCTCTTCAGTCTTGGTGCTTCTGGGAGCCTGCAGAGAGACAGACAGATGCACTTGTTTGCCCTTCTCTCTCTATTCATTCAATCAAGGAAAGGATACAAAACTGGAGCTGCTTTATCTTGTTTAGATCAAGGCGCAGTCTGTGTAGTTCAGGGGTGGCTAAGCTTTGGGTTCAGCTGATGTTCGCTCACCCATCACAATACATGAGGTGTGAAGGTAATTACTGAGGTCCCAGACCTGAATGTGAAACCAACTGAATAACTTTGGAACATATAGAGAGTGAGAATTTCAGCTGAGGACGCAACATCCTGTGGGTTTTTGTAATGTTTTTGGGAATTCTTACCTGCCTCAGGTTTGAAGGAATATGCAAAGACAGCAGGGAGGTGATGGTATAGTGTTAATGTAACGTAACTGGACTAGTAAACAGGAGACCTGGACTAATGCCTGGCAGCAGGGATTCAAACTCACACCATTCAACCACATGG
>NC_057741.1:32033257-32040633 GCF_004010195.1 Chiloscyllium plagiosum | reverse complement strand
GTTTCTAGCCTGCATAAGACTCCAGACCCTAATTAACATGATCAATTCCTAATTACCCTCTGGGATGGCTCTAGCTAGCCACTCAGTTCAAGCTTGATTAAGAATAGGCACCAAGATGTTGGTGAGGCCAGTTCTGGACTACTGTGTTCAGTTCTAGTCGCCCTGTTATAGGATGATAGAAGCTGGAGAGGGTTCAGAAGAGATTTACCAGGATGTTGCCAGGAATGGTAGGTTTGAGTTAGGGACGTTTTTCACTGGAGCATCAGAGGTTGAAGGGCGACCTTATAGAGATTTATAAAATTGTGAGGGGTATAGAATGTGAATGTTAGGTGTCGTTTCCCTAGGATGGGGATTTCAAGCCTAGGGTGCGTATTTTTAAGGTGAGAGGAGAAACAAATTGTAAAAAGACCTGAGGGGCAGTTCTTTTACACAGAGAGTGGTTCATGTGTGGAATGAACTTACAGAGGAAGTGGTGGATGTGGATACAGTTACAATATTTAAAAGACATTTGGATATGTTTATGAATAAGAAATGTATGGAGGGATATGGGCCAAGCGCAGGCAGGTGGGACTAGTTTAGTTTGGGATTATGGTTGGCATGGACTGGTTGGGCTGAAGGGATATGATTCTGTGCTGTATGACTCTGACACTATAAGTGTTGACCTTGCCAGTGACTCCTATTTCCCATGAAGAAATGAAAAGATAACCTTGAATCTAATCTTGAACCTGGGCAGCACGGTGGCACAGTGGTTAGCACTGCTCCCTCACAGCGCCAGAGACCCGGGTTCAAGTCCTGCCTCAGGCAACTGTCTGTGTGGAGTTTGCACATTCTCCCTGTGTCTGCATGGGTTTCCTCCCACAGTCCAAAAATGTGCAGGTTAGGTGAATTGGCCATACTAAATTGCCCGTAGTGTTAGGTGAAGGGATAAGTGTCGGGGAATGGGTCTGGGCGGGATGCTCTTCGGAGGGTTGGTGTGGACTTGTTGGGCTGAATGGCCTGTTTCCACACTGTAAGTAATCTAAATTACTGAATATGGGAAGGGGTGGGGTAAAATGGCTTCTGTAAATAGGCTGAACATTTTCATTGTTTTGTCTGATAAGTTTGTTTAATAAAGTAACTGCTACAGAAGGTCTGCCATGATGGTTCTGTCACTGTTAGACAACAGGAGAGTGATTCTGCAGGAAGATGGAAATATTTCAACTCATTTGAAAAGTGAGGAGTGGACATGATTCAAAAAATGGATCATTGTTTTGAGGAGGTTTAAGGAAGTTTCTGCAAAGGTTCAAATCTCTTTTTTTAATTCCTTTATAGGATCAAAGCCAGCAATTGTTGCCCATTTTTAATTGCCCTTGAACCATGTGACTTGCCATGGTTATTTGTTTTGGAGGGTAATAAGGTGTTAATCATGTTGCTGTGAGTTTGGAGCCATATATATGCCCCTAAATGGGCCAGGTTGGTCACGTCAAATCACGTTATAAGCCCAGTACCCCTGTGGTAATAAAGCATGCAAGAGATTTCAGTATTGTAATCTAATCTTGGGATTTAGATTGCAAAGTGCTTGAGCTTTGATCATAGTTTGCTGTCATTCTAGTTTCTATTGCTCTCTTCCTGCTTCATACTGTGGCTGGTGGCTCCTCCGAGTCTCTGTTGTTCACAGTGTAATCCATCTGTCAGTTTACATCAACTCCCATTATGTTGCTGGAAAATCACACCTTGGAATCTGTGCGCCACATAATGTTACATGTTTTCCATTGTCAGTTGCTGCCTTGACACTCAAACGTGCCTTTATTCATTTTTGCTTGGATAACTGCAGCTCCAAAAACACTCAAGAAGCTTAATACCATCCAGGACAAAGCAGCCCATTTGATTGGCACCACATCCACAAACGTCCCTCCACTACTGACACTCAGTAGCGGCACTGTGTGCCATCTACAAGATGCACCGCAGTAACGCACTGCTGCTCCTTCACCAGCATCGTCCAAATTGTGACCTGTATCACCTAGAAGGACAAGGGCAGTAATTCCATGCTTTTGGAACACCACCCTTGGAACAAGAGCCCCTCCAAGCCACATACACATGGTTAAAGGCAGCATCTGAGGAGCCCGGGAATTTCAGTCATTGAATTTTACACTGGGATGAGACATCCAAACAGGAGGCCCCTGTTCTGACTTGGCACCAGCCTCCAGTATTTACTGTGAGGATGTACACTTGACATGGATATCATCCAACAAGCTGCTGAGGAAGTGAGGCACATAGAAGAGGTGAGTATTTGAGGAATGCAGAAGCCTTGTAGTTCCGGAAGGGAAATAGAGACATGTGAACACCTTTTTAAAATTGAGGAGTTGCTGCACTGGGAGTCAATGTAGGTCACTGAGTGTAGAGGTAATAGATAGATGAATGGGATCATATATCTAAATAAGCTTTTTCATTGCTGAGTTACATGAATTACTTATTGGTCTCTCAGTTCACATCTCACAGAACTGTGATTCACAACATTGTAAGTGTTTCCATGACTGTATGATTTCATTTCATGAAGTGTAATCTTCAAATGATATGTTATACGGACAGGGTCAGTTCACTGCACTGTGTGAGCAGATGCTGATTTCATTTATGTTTCAAATAAACATGCTGACGATGAATGTTGTAGCCACCATCCTTGTCAAGTGGAAACTGCAGGGCCTGTGGCCAAAGGAAACCCCCTCCTGGTCCAACAAACGAGCTTCTTGTCATTAATTAGCTATAGTTTATTGCACATTAGCAACTAGTTGCAGGTTACATTAATGTGATAGACATTGTTACAGAGACTTTAAGGAGGATCAAATGATAGGTCTGACTGCTTCGGGATCCTAAGCTGTTAACTCAGGAGTCTATATGGAGTAGACCGTGGTAATTTTGTCATTCTCAGTTTCAACCCTACCAGACTCTTACACAACAAACAGTTTTTAGTTAACCCTTTTGGGGATGGGGCCATGGGATGGTTTAGAAGTAACCATCTTACCTGGAATTTGCATGGATTGGTCATTATTTCTAGGAATATTATTTATGTTCCACAGGGAATGACGAACTTGTCTTTACTCGTATTTGCCTGGATGAATGGAGCTTCAGTAACACTCAAGGAGCTAGACACCATGCTGAACAAAGAAGTCCATTTGATTGGCATCCAACATATCCAGCCCCTTCATCAGTCATACCTTCCACCACCAAAGCTCAGTAGCGGCCGTGTACTTCAAGACATGATTACAGGAATTCACTAAGACTCACTTGACAACACATTCCAAACCCGTGACCTCTATCACGTAGCAGGACACGGGCAGCAGATACATGGGAACACCACCACCAGCCTCCCCTCCAAGAGAATCACCATCCTGACTTGGAACTTTATGGCTGTTTCTTCCATGTTGACAGGTTAAAATCATGAAAATCCCACCATGTCCCTCTACTTGGATGGCAGCTCAACTCCATCTTCTGAGGTGCAACTAGAATGACCAATAAATGTTGACAGAGCCAGTGACATCCAAATGTTGCAAACAAATATGAAAAGTGTGCTGAGAAACTGAATAGGAGCAAAGAATTGGGTGGCAAAATATTGGGGAGCAACTTGGCGATGACTGTCACTGGGGATACAGGTAGGGTTTTGGTGTAAATTGTGGATCAGCTAACCCGTCATGCCTGTCCTAAATATGGGCTCAACTCCTTATTCCTGCCTACTCTCAATAACCTTTAAATTCCTTTATAAATCCACAACCACCTGACCGAGCAGCTTGTTAGTTAACACTAGGTATCATGGTTAATGAGTTGTACATGTTCCTGTGACAAAGACACAGTGCCATCAGAATATTAGGACCCTACACTGTTTTATACACGATATCTGAAATGTGAGGCTTTGGCTATGCAAAGAGATTGGAGAAATTGCAGTGGAGGAGAAGAGTTTAAAGAGAAATTTATTGGAGGCGTTTACCTTTCTGAAGGATTTTGATTGAGTTAATGATTTCACTGGTTCGTATATCAGTAACCAAGATCACACAGCAATATTTTGAAGAAGAACAAGGGCGTTTCCCCTGTTTGCTGCCAACATAAATCCCTCAACCTGCACCACTATAAACACTTTAATTGCACATTTATCTCGTCTCTGCTTGTGGGGACACGGTTTGGCTGCTGTGTTTCCTACATTATAATAGTGACTACACTTCAAAAGGACTTCAATGACTCTAATGTGCTTTGGGAAGAATGCGCCCTTGAAGCACACCTTTACAAATGCAAGTTCTAACTTGTTTATGTAGCTAGAAAGAAGGTGTGTTTTATAATAATCAGAGTTACTGATAGAAGCTATGTAACTACAAGAGCAACAATTCTTCATCTTCCTTTATGCTCTTTATGACTGCATGTCTATCTGTTTCACACTCTATCTGACTGTCTGTCTCTCTCTCCTTTTGTCAGATTCTCAATTTCTCTTCCTTTCCCTGTCTGTCTGACTCCCTGTCTTTCTTTCTGTCTTTCTCGACAGAAACATCTAGCTCACCCATCTTGCCCCCTCCATTTACACAGGAATAAGAGGAACGAGATCTCATCTTGGCACAGCTTAGTCCCTCAGTATAATTGTAACTGTCATTGTTCAACTGTCTGGCAAAGACCTAAGAGGAACCATGGACATAAAAAAGCATTAAGAGAACTTTAAACAGCAACCCATCAAAGGGAAGGATGTCAGTCAAAACAAACTGACCAGCAATCTCCTGTAGTTGTAGAGATAACTAGGGACTGACTACCACTCCCAGTAGAAACCCTTTTACCTTTCCAGGAATATACAAAATAAGAGTGTTAAATAACTAACGGCAACCATTAGTCTCTGTGTTAGTGGGCTGATATCTTAGTGTGGATTAGTCTGCTTTGAAGGCCACAGCTGGAGAACAACTGTTAGACATCCCAGCATTGCAGGTAAAGAAAGACACTCACACACCCTGAGTTTTAGAAGCTAGGCAAGTGAAGTCACCATCAAGAAGCAAAGATTTGGACTTCATCAAGCCTTTGACAAGGTTCCAAATGGTAGACTACTTAGTACATTCAGATCGCATGGAATTCAGGGTGAGCTTGCCAATTGGATACAAAATTGGCTTCATGATAGGTGACAGAGGATAGTGGTGGACGGTTGGTTTTCAGACTGGAGGCCTGTGACTGGCGGTGCCCCACAGGGATGGGTGCTAGGTCCACTTTAGTTTGTCATTTATATAAATGATTTGGATGGGGATATTGGAGGCATGGTTAGTAAGTTTGCACATGACACCAAAGTTGATGGTATAGTGATAGTGAAGAAGGTTGTCTAAGATTACAAAGAGATCGTGATCAATTGGGTCAGTGGGCTGAGGAGTTGCAGATGGAATTTAATTTGGATAAATGCAAGGTGTTGCATTTTGGTAAAACGAACAAGGGCAGGACTTATACAGTTCATGGTGGGGCCTTGGGTAGTGTTGTAGAACAGAGAAACCTCGGAGTTCAGGTATATAATTCTTTGAAATTTGAGTTACAGGTAGACAGGATGGTTAAGAAGGCGTTTAGCACACTAGCCTTCATTGCTCAGACCTTTGAGTATAGGAGTGGGGCATTACGTCGAGGTTGTACAGGATGTTGGTGAGGCCACTTCTGGAATACTGTGTGTAGTTCTGGTTGCCTTGTTATAGGAAAGATATTATTAAACTGGAGAGAGTTCAGACAAGATTTACCAAGATATTGCTGGGACTGGGGTGATTGTGATATAAAAAATAGAGTGAACAGACTGGGAGTTTTTCGCTGGAGCATAGGAGGTTGAAGGATGATCTTTTAGAAGCTTATAAAATCATGAGGGACATAGCTAAGGTGAATGACAAGGATATTTTCTCTTTGGTAGGCAAGTTCAAAACTGGGGATCGTATTTTTAAGATGAGAGGAGAAAGAATCACAAAGAACATGAGGGGACAACTTTTTTTACACAGAGAGTGGTTCGCATGTGGAATGAACTGCTAGAGGAAGTAATGGTTGCAGATACACTGACAACGTTTAAAAGACATTTAGATAAGTACATGAATAAGAAAGGTTTGGAGGGATATTGGCCAAGCACAGGCAGGTAGGACTAGTTTAGTTTAGGAACACGGTTGACATTGACTGATTGGACTGAAGGCAGTATGACTCTATGACTAATTAAAATGTCAATCATTAATTGCAGAGCCAAGAATCTTGAAATAGATTGTTTCACTACCAATGCAACTCAAGAGCTGCAACATTGCCTCAAAAACTGGCTCAAATATCTGTTTAACTTCTTCTTACTCAGTACACATTTCTCATCTGTCTGTATGTCTGTCATGTTTTTTGTCTTTTCTCATGTCTACTAACTAATAAAACTCACCCTTTCTTTAACTTAAATGAGCATTGTTCATTTGGCTCCTATTAAAACATAAACACATTAGAATTGTAAAATGGTACCCAGAAGGAAAGGAATCCTGTGTAAATGAACCTTGTTACGATCAGCCATGAGTGGGGTTGGGAAACAGAAGTGGAGTCAGTTTGTTCCTCCTGATCTGAAGGCCTATCTGAATGGGGCTATCATGTCCAAAATCGTAATGAACTGTGGACCTTCACCCAGGCACCAATTGTACCAACAGACACAGCCACACACCGACACATAAACATACATACACATAAATACACATGGGTTCTGTGTACAGCAACATTTAAGAAAATGAGGTGTTTCATTAGCCTTTTTTGCTTTTATTAGTACACGTGAAGGTGATAATGGGGGAAATATTTCACAAACACAAGGTAGCAATGAAGATATTTCACCCCGTCCTTTCTGTTTGTGCAGCTCTTGTGAACTCTGAGGTTTAGCTGACAATGCGGTTGACTCAGTGTCACCCAGTTGCTCTCTCTCTCTCTCTCTCTCTGTTTGCTTTCTCTGTGTTAGTCCTGTCATTGTCCAGTAGAGGTTGCTGTGGGGCAATCCAGGAAACTCTGCCCATTTCTTTGAGCCAGGGTCTGAAACGAAATGCGATAGGTGGAAGGAGGTTAAGGTGAGGGTGATAGGCCGAAGTGGGGGTGGGGGCGGAGAGGTCAGGAAGAAGATTGCAGGTTAGGAAGGTGGTGCTGAGTTCTCGTAGTGGGACACACCCCTCCCCCAAGTCCCTCCTCCCTACCTTTTATCTTAGCCTGCTTGGTACACTTTCCTCATTCCTGAAGAAGGGCTCATGCCCGAAACGTCGATTCTCCTGCGGGGGAGTTGAAGTGTTGAGCCACGGGGTGGTTGAGTTGGTTGGTCCGGGTGTCCCAGAGGTGTTCTCTGAAACGTTCTGCAAGTAGGCGGCCTGTCTCCCCAATATAGAGGAGGCTACATCGGGTGCAGCAGATGCAATAAA
>NC_057741.1:32026998-32032166 GCF_004010195.1 Chiloscyllium plagiosum | reverse complement strand
CCACCTTGTCTCAGTCCCAATCCTCGAACTCAGCACCACCTTCCTAACCTGCAATCTTCTTCCTGACCTCTCCGCCCCCACTCCCACTCCCGCCTATCACCCTCACCTTGACCTCCTTCCACCTATCGCATTTCCAACGCCCCTCCCCCAAGTCCCTCCTCCCTACCTTTTATCTTAGCCTGCTAGACACACTTTCCTCATTCCTGAAGAAGGGCTCATGCCCGAAACGTCGATTCTCCTGCTCCTTGGATGCTGCCTGACCTGCTGCGCTTTTCCCGCAACACATTTTCAGCTCTGATCTCCAGCATCTGCAGTCCTCACTTTCTCCAGGGTATGAAAGTCAAGCACAGGGGAAGCAAATAGGGACACACTGGGAATGCCCACTGTTCAAGAGCCTATGTAACCTAATATAACCCTCACACCTCAGGGCTGTTTTGTGGCTGCAATATTTTTTTGGCTCTCTCTGAAGCTGAGTATGGTTTCTGCAAGAATGCCAGCTTTGGATCTCAACAAGTCAACCGTTATCCATCAAACTCTGCCTCCTCGAATCGGCAGGTGGACCACACCCAAGGGAATGGGGCGAGGAACTATACATATACCTCCCCTCCCATCTTGTGACATGCTGCGAGCCAATTGGATGATGTATGACTGTTAACTAAATAGCCATTTATTCCCCCATTTTCAATAGTTTTATTTCTGGCTGAAGAGAAATGTTCAAAGAAAATGGCACAAAAAAAAGACACATGGCTAAAATCCCTGTGATTTTTTTGGCTGGGTTTAGCACAACAATGTCCTGGAGATTGATCTTCAATGGTTGGAGACTCCAGATTAAAGCTAGACCATGAGGTTGAAGTGTGTAGTCATGTTGCCCTATGCCTCTATTCAAGGCAAGTGTCACAGTAGATATGCAAGGCCATCCTAGATATGCTGCCTAGCCAATGCACTCTTTAATGGTCCCTGCAGGGCTTTCCACTATTCGCTTCAAGTGGGCGAAAATCCTCTTTTCGGGTCTCCGTGATGGTCCCAAAGGAAAATGGTCAGTTGGGATCTCACCAGTCGTGAGGCCAAGCAAGTTTTCAAACTCGGCTTCACAACAGGTGTCAAGTCTGAAGAATCCGTTTAAGGAGATGTGATGGAGTAGTGGTCATGTCACTGGGCTAGTAATCCAGATGCCCAGGCTAATACTCTGGCATTACCTGTTCAAATCCCATTCTGGCTGCTGGTGGAATTTGAATTCAATTGTGAATTGAAAGATGGTCCTAGTAATGAGGATTGTTTACTGTAAAAACCCACCTGGATCACCCATGTTCTGTAGGGAAGGAAATCTGATATCTTTACCTGGTCTGGATGACATGGGACTCTAGACTTTGCTCTGAACTGGTGCTGTGAGACACTCAGCTCAAGGTCATTTACAACAAACCCTGGACTTGCCAGTGATGCCCACATTCCAAGAAAATGAAAATCAAAGTAATAAGGGGGCTGTTACATCATGTTGCTGCAATGCCACTACTGATGGTTGTGAAACTGAAATGTGACAATTTCACAGAAGCATTTTCCATTCTGAATGTGACTTTGGAATGTAGAATGAGAAATACAAAAGTTAAAGATGCAATGTTTATGTTTCAAAATGTATTGCGGCTTGGGCAAATATCCTTTTACTTTCACCCACCAACAACCGAAAGATGGACTAGCAAATGAGAAGTATTTTGGTGTTCAGGTTAGTCATTCACCCTCCAGAGAACAAGTAACTCAATGCATTGGTGTTGAAAAATTGACTTTCATCCATTAGATTACAATTATTTTTACCACTGCTGTCACCAGTTGTGTTTTAAAACTATGTTAATGAATCTCAATCAAATAATATTGAAGGGACTGAGTTAAAATACAATTACCACTTCATTCAAAATGGCTGTCAGAGGCTTGTGTTACCCCCTACGCATATGTAGCATTGTGAATTTTATTTGTAGTTTGGGACAATGTTTGTTCTCCTCAGACTATCAGTTGTTATACATCTTAGCTTTGTTGTAGGTAATTGTTAGGGCCGTAAGGTGACGGAAAGTATTCCGCAACCCTGGGGTCACTGAAGTTTCATGCACGCGTTCGCTTTGCTGGGATTCAACAGGAAAAGAGGAGGCAATGCTCTCACCAGGTAAATGTTACAAACCAGACGAGCAGATCTCCCACGTTGTCAGTCACAGCAGTGCCTCTCCAAAGCCTGTGGGTTGGCAAACTGCTGCCAATCTTAGATGAGCTGTAGTTACTTCTAAGTAAGCCCTGGGATAGCCCAAGCTATTGTCACCAGCCCCTTCTATCAATTCCATGTCTTTGTCATGGCTTCTGTTTTGTTGTGTGTCTTGCTGACCACATCCATGAGTTTGGCTTCAGTGTCAGACTGGTTGGATAGAAGGCTGTGATGGGTGCGTGGATCCGTGCTGATAATTAATAGGCTTGTGGCATATTCAAAATGTTCAAGCTTTAAGTTCAAAATTACAGACGATCTTTGAATGAAACTACTAAATGTCGACTCTCCGACTCCTCGGATGCTGCCTGACCAGCTGTGCTTTTCCAAAACCACACTTTTTGACTCATAACCATAGGATGCAGATCTCAGATTTTGTTTTAGAAAAGGATGTTCATCAGTTGTGGGTTTTTCTAGCTGGACCAGCATTTATTGCCCATCCCTGATTGCCTTAACAAGGTGAGCTCACTTCTTGAACTGCTGCAGTCCATTTGGTGTTGGGAGACCCACTGTGCTGTTAGGGATGGAATTCCAGGATTTTGACCTAGTGACAGTGAAGGAAACATGATAAAATAATAAGTAAATAAGATCTTGAGAGGTATAGATAAGATGAATGGCAGGTGTCTTTTCCCTAGGGTGGGGAATTTCAAGACTAGGGGACATATCTTTAAGGTGAGAGAAGAAAGTTTTAAAGATGACGAGGGGCAATTTTTCTTATACAGAGAATGGTTCATGTGTGGAGTGAACTTCCTGAGGAAGTGATGGATGGTGGTTCAATTACAACATTTAAAAGATATTTGGATAAGTACATGAATAATAAATTTATGGAGGGAAATGGGCCAAGCGCAGGCTGGTGGGATTAGTTTATTTTGGGATTATGGTTGGCATGGACTGGTTGGGCCGAAGGATCTGTTTCTGTGCTGTATGACTCTATGACTATGGCTTGATGAAAAGTGATATATTTCCAAGTCAGGATGGTGCGTGGTTTAGAGGGGAACTTGCAGGTGTTGGACTTGCCATGAATCTGACCTCCTTGTCCGTCTAGACGGTGGAGATTATGCTGCGAAAGGCAAATTAATTCAATAATTAGTCAAAGAGGACAATGGAAATAAAGAGAATCATTTCTGCACAGCCAGTTATGATTTGGAATGTATTATTTGAATGGAAGCATATTCAATGGCAACTTTCTAAAGGGAACTGGATTAACCCTTCTGATCAAGACTCTGGGGAAAGAGCAAGGAGAGTGGAACTAATTGGAGAAATCAGCTTGGGCATGATAAGCTGAATGGCCTGCCCTGAATGGGTAAGCTCGCTAGTAATAAATGTGTTTGTTTATGTTGTGACCTTCTTGCAGTATTAGCTTTGCCAGTCTGTGGGAAGCAATTACAGAGCAATTATAGAGAATAAATTATAGAGCAATTTAACCGAGCCATTATTTTATGCATTTCACACATTCCTGTTTGATCCTTTGTTTTTATACCTTGTGACAGGTTCCCCATTTCCAATCACTTTCCTCATCTAAGATTTGAACATTCCTACCTCATCAGGTCTAAGAGCCTCCGTGATTCCTCAAAGGTTCCCATTTCAGATTTACCCTGAAAAGGGAAGGTATCTTAAAGTCTGAGCAATAGGTGAAGTTAGCAGCAGCAACATGAATGGTGTTCGCCACTAACAGGATGCTGCCTTCAAACTAAAAAGACATTCTGCCTGTCACACTAATGTAAATTAATTTCAATGTCACTGTGATGCTAGGTATGTAACCGTGCCATCCCAAAGACAGATGGAGTGTGATCCTTCAGCTGTTAGTAACAGGCAAAGTATAGTAGCTAAATATAGTACCACAATATAGTAGCTTTAAATGCAATTGGATAACATTTGTTGGATAATCCTGAATGTGTGAGGAATTGTGCTGGCGACCAATTTGGGATTATCAGTCCTGCCTGTAGTCTAGTGCATTTGAATATCTTGAAAGCTTCATATGTTAATGTTCAGTGCAGACAGAAAACATATGTACACAGATGTGTTAAATGGTCAATAGGTGGCCATGAGAACCTTGACATGCCAATTCCCCATTGGGTGAGAAGGGTGGCTAGTTTCCCAACTAGTGGCCTCTGAAAGCCACACCCCTCCCTTTACCTCGCTAGGTGACCTCCGACCCCTGAGAAGGAAAGAGCCTTGCCTTTCGCAGCTCAATCAACTATTTTTCAGAAGCGCTGGCTAGGGCAGGATTTATTTACCACCCGTAGTTACCCTTTTGAAGGTGAATGGTGAGCTGCCCTCTTGAACTGCTGCAGTCCATTTGGTGTAGGAAAATCTACATCATGCTGTTGGAGAGGGAATTCCAGGGTTAAGGATTCCAGGACTCTGGACAGGCAGACTTTAGAACGAGAAGCTTCCCAGCTTGGGGTGGCTGGCAGGCTCTGGAAAACCAAGGTGTCAACGTCAAAATCTGTAATAGACCAAAAATATGCCCACGTTCACCCATCTGCTCCTCATGATCTGACTGGCAGATGATTGAGTGAGGTCCCTCAGTGGTGGGAGTGGCATGTCAGCCACCATCTAAAACACTCATTCCTACGTGTGAGAATCAGAAAACTGTCCACAGGAAGTAGAGTCAAGTCATGTGAAGCTCCAGGTATATAAAATATACACTTTATAGTTAACGATATTTCAAACCATATAATCCCGACAGTGTGGAAACAGGCCCTTTGGCCCAACAAGTCTACACCGACCCTCCAAAGAGTGGGCAGCACGGTGGCACAGTGGTTAGCACTGCTGCCTCACAGCGCCAGAGACCTGGGTTCAATTCCTGACTCAGGCGACTGACTGTGTGGAGTTTGCACATTCTTCCCGTGTCTGCGTGGGTTTCCTCCGGGTGCTCTGGTTTCCTCCCACAGTCACAAGGATGTACAGGTCAGGTGAATTGGCC
>NC_057741.1:32009181-32026837 GCF_004010195.1 Chiloscyllium plagiosum | reverse complement strand
CCCTGCCCTCCCCTTCACTGTTTGATCACACAGCATTGCCCTTTGATGTGAAGGGCACTGCTTGTCACTGGCCACTCAGGGTTTCCTTTCTTCCTGGTGGTGGAATATAAATTCTGGTTTGTGGGCGGCACGGTGGCACAGTGGTTAGCACTGCTGCCTCACAGCGCCAGAGACCTGGGTTCAATTCCTGACTCAGGCGACTGACTGTGTGGAGTTTGCACATTCTTCCCGTGTCTGCGTGGGTTTCCTCCGGGTGCTCTGGTTTCCTCCCACAGTCACAAGGATGTACAGGTCAGGTGAATTGGCCATGCTAAATTGCCCGTAGTGTTAGGTAAATAGGGGTATGGGTGGGTTGTGCTTCGGCGGGTCGGTGTGGACTTGTTGGGCCGAAGGGCCTGTTTCCACACTGTAAGTAATCTAATCTAATCTAATCTATTCCATCCAAACCCCTTCCTCTACATTTACCCCTGACTCTTGTACCTAACCAAACATCCCTGATCACTATGGGCAATTTAGCACAGACAATCCACCTAACCTGCACACCTTTGGAGTGTAGGAGGAATCCCACGCAGGCATGGGGAGAATGTACAAACTCCACACAGACAGTCACCCGACATTGGAATTGAACTCAGCTCCCTGGTGCTGTGAGGCAGTCGTGCTAACCATTAGAGCCACTGTGCTGCCTCTGTGCTTGCGTTGGTAATGTTGTAATGTAGGAAAGCCTTCTCTTGACTGAGGGTGAGTAGTTATTGTGTGGCATTGACTCAGAATCTATGGTGCCTTGTTTCTCGCAGGGCTGGAGCAAGAAGGCCTCTTTCGGGTGAACGGGAACGTGAGGGTGGTGGAGAGACTGCGGCAGAGGTACGACTCCGGAGCGAAACCAGATCTCGTCCAGGAGGCCGATGTCTACTCAGTCGCCAGCCTCCTCAAACTGTTCCTGCGGGAGCTCCCCGACTCACTCATTGTCTCCAGGCTGCATTCCAAGTTCATGCAGCTCTATCAGGGTAAGTGCTCAGTCTGTGTTAGAGACCGAGGGAGAAAATGGGCAGCACTGAGGTTGGCACCATGATGGCTGTGCCGTCGGTGGGCTTTGTAACCGGGAGCGGGGGACCTTCATCAGGGATACTGCCCCAGAGTGAATCTCAATTCATTTCTGGGATGGTTGAGAGAAAGATGGCAATTACCCCATTCTGATTGGGAAGAATCAAGCCTCGGTGCAGTGATCATTTTAATGACAGGAAGGTTGAAGAGAGGGATGATGGATGATAGGGGTATGATGTCTGGGAGGATGATGAATGTGGTTGAGGGTTTAGGAGGGTTGGGGTGTCGGGAATGGAGGATAGAGGATGTGGTTGGAGGATGTGACTTTGGTTGAGTATTAGTTATGATTCCGGTCATGAAACCCCTGAGTGTCTCCCTCAAAAAATTGGTTTATAGAACTGTGGAGCACCCAAAGCATTGGTCTGTGTGTGTAATATACAAGCTCCATATTAAACAGATCTGCCCTTTTAAACAAGCGCTCAGTGTTGTGTCAGGAAAGCAAGCCACAGAGAAACTAATTGATAGAGATGCAGAGCAGACTGACCTTGATGGTGCCTGTGATGGTGATGGGGATGCAGGGATGCCTTCAAAAAATCAGGGTGGAACAAATTGTCTAAAAATCGACTCAAAAAGATCTTCTGCACTAGACTGCTCCATCCAGTGGCCAGCACCTGTCACTACATACTAATGTTGAGTAGGCCATTCAGCCTTTCAAATCTATTCTGCCATTGCATTAGAAATTTTAACTCCTTTGACCCACCTTGGTTTCAACTCCCTTCTCACTGTAGTTTAACAATTATCTATCAATCTGAATTTTGACACTTTCAATTGATTCCCAACCTCAACAGCTTCTTGGGACAGAGAGTTCTGGATTTCATCCTCCACTTTTCAGTAGAAATAGAATCATAGAATCCCTACAGTCAAAAAGAGCTTGCACCAATTGTCCAAAGAGCATCCCACCCTTTCCCTCTAACCCTGTATTTCCCATGACTAACCTGCACAACCCTGAACACTATGGGAAATTTAGGATGTGTTATGACAAGGGGTAAACCTCCTACTTAATTTAAACATGCAACACAGAAAAGATTTATCCTCTGCAATAATCTGTGAAAATTTGAGAAGCTAAGAATTATCCCAAAAGTGACTATTTAATGTACAAAAATTTTAAGAACTCTATTTTTTAAGTCTAACATAGAACATTAACTAACAACTATTTACAACTCCTTTCTCTAAATGATCCTTTACTATCCCTTCTGTAATACTAATCTGATAAAACCTCCAATTAAAATTTACCAAAAAGTTCAAATTTCAAAACCAGCCAGCTGTCGAACGTTCTGTTTGTATCTTCCTCTGTCTTATTTTCATCTTCTTAGGAATTATGTTTCACAGGTCATTGATTGATAAAGGTACCTTTAAGAGAGCTATTTTTTGGGGCAGTCTGTGGCTTGGCAGTTCTCCCCTCAGCTGTTCAATTTTTCCAGGTCTATTACCCCAAACTTGATTGGAAATTGGTATTTTGGGGTATAATTTTGCCGAATTTGAATTTGTTTTTGTCTCATAGCAACTCAGCCAGTGCTAGCTGCTGGACCAAATGTTCCATTGTAAATCCTCCAGCACTCTGTGTGTTTGCTAAGTCCTTCACTCTTTTAAAGGTACAGTACACTTCTACACCTTCATAACACATTGCTAATTTACCTAACCTGCTCATCTTTGGACTGTGGAAGGAAACTGAGCACCTGGAGGGTACCCACACAGATATGGGGAGAATGTACAAACTCCACACAGACAGTTGCGTGAGGCTGGAATCGAACCCTGGTCCATGGTGCTATGAGGCAGCAGTGCTAACCACTGAGCCACCCTGTGAAATGCTTCATGACATTGATCCTGAACAGCCTGGCTCTGGTAGTTCAATTATGCCTCTGGCAATCACCTTCCCCCCACTCCCCTCGCCCCCACACTCTGAATCCCCTTGAACGGGCAGGTACACTTTAAAATTTGAGCCAAGCCATTTCAAAGTGAAACCAGGGAGCATGTTTTCACACAAAGGGAATTGGAAATCTGACGTTTGTTCCTCCTACAAACAATGAAAATTTTCATGGCCAAGTAAGGATTCTGCACTAATTTGGAGACACCCAACAAAAAAAATCACAAAACTGCAAAAATGATCAAGTGCCTCTGCATGTGTTATATCTCATGGTCTATATGTAAATATACCTTTAAGAGGCATTCTCAGGAAATCATCTTACCACGTGGCCTGAGGGTATGAAGACCTCATACTCCATCTCAACCCCAGAGCGTTAGCAGCATGACATGCCACTGGAAGCATGCTGTTCATTTATAATCTAAGGTGTGCATATGCTAGTTAGCTGTAATGAACTTCTGTTAGGTTCTTCAATTCTGCAACATCCCCCATTGATTGTTATGTCGCAGGGTATTGACATAAGCATTGCCACATGAGGCTAAATACCCTGTTGGAGTCAAACTCACATCACAGTGCCCCACATTTTACAGTTCTTGAACTGCTGGCAAGATGTAAAAAGCACTTCAGGAAGAAATGTTGATAGTTAACGGCATATGTTCAATGCAACATAACTAGGCTGGAAAAATAGGCTGCTCATCTTCTGTTCAGGAGTGAGGATCTCCTCCCACACTGGGTTGGTGGTCCCTTGCATGTGGGCCTGAAGCATCTTGGGAAATGAGCTCCTCTGAAGACTTAGTTCAGGGCAGCCACACCAGAGGAGGACACACTTCAGGGATAATGCTGAAACATTGAGAAGAGCGTTAACTCCTGGGAGACTGTCACCCTGGACTGGACCAGGCAGAGGCAGAGTCTGTAGGAAGGATCCCAGCTTCTGAGACCTGCAACATCAAAACGAAGAGGGGCAGTGAGAACAGCGAGTGGGTCAGGGAGCAAAACTGGCAAAATAAACCGGAGTATCTGGAAATGAAATACAGTGATCATTTTTGAGCACTGTTCTGAGGTAAACACATTGGATCAGTAGGCGTCATTCACAGGTTTTTTTTTGCTGGATTTTCCTTCTAGAAAAGTCTTCAAGATCTCTAGTCAGCCCTGTCAACCATCTTCAGACCCATGGAAGGCAATCATCCTGTTTCCAAGGGACAACCAATAACAATAACCTTGACCTTCCCATCTTGCGGGTCATTTCCTGTCCACACACCATCAGTCCTTTTTGAACTACACAGTTTATTTCTCGAGTTTGTATTCGCCTGCATTCAGAGTTAGGTTTATTCAGTAATGTGGCCAACCTAAACAAGTATTGGCCAGTTGACTATTCCCTCAATTGTCGCTATTCCTTCTGCTGGCCAAATATTTCAACTCAAACAATATTTTCCCTTCCAGAAGCTCATTAACTAAATGACAAAGCTTTCCCAAGCTACCACGTTCAGCAGCACAGTTGTAGCACCCTCTGCAGACACAGTTCATGTACTGCAAGACAATATGTACAATCCTTGACTTCTGTTTCTATTTGCCAACTTTAAAACTAATCGAGGCCAATGCAATAGCCGCACCCCCTCATTTCTAAGGGTTGCAGATTTGGAGACTGAAATATGTGTTTGAGGTTTTCTCTTGGTTCATATTTTGGCACCAAGTTTTGAACTGGCCCTGAAAGGTTATTTCAACAGGGATAGGGAGCTCTAGTTGATCCACACTCACTCTCACGTCGCCAGCACAGGGCTGAATGAAACGCAGCCTATCCTGGACATCATGGCTACACTTTGTAGCTCAGCTCCTGATATAGGCGAGTGCCTGTCTGCGTGACTTTGGCCCAATACGGGCATTCAGAATTCAGATATTTTCCTCTAACTCTGTACATCCCCTCAACCCAACGTCACGATGCCAGAAAACTTATTTGCTATCTCCTTCCTTTAAGTATTTTTTCCTGAGTTACTTTATCTTCAGTGGGTCATCAAGTGGATTACCCCGCAGTGACTCCCACTTGATCTCGGGTGCAATGGCCTTTGCTGTCAGACTTATTGGCAAAGGTCCCATTGAGGTCCAGACAACCCAGCCCCAGAAGACTCTGAACTGTCTGGCTCAGGGAATCATGTTTGGGTGGACAGATGGTCTTCTGTCCCTGGGAATCCTCCAGGAAAATTCTAGGAGGGATACCAGTGAATGGCTTCACTTGTTGAGGGGGTGATTTGTCCATGAAAACCATTAGAGGCCTGCTTAGATAATGGCGATACTGAGAGGGTAATGACTTTGACCATCTTGCAGTCTCATGCACACATTATACACAAGGTTGTATTGGAGTTACTATTTCCAGGAGTAGTGAGAATTCAGAAACTTCACCCATCTCGACATTGTTTGCTGTTGAACTGAGAGCAACTTTCTGATGATGCTTATCAGAACCAATGCATTGGAAGCAGAAAATGTTGGATGCTTCATAAAGTAACAGTTGTATGTTGTGCTACTAACCAAATCCCATCCAAAACAACCATATTGTGTCATGTATTGCATCCCTGCACTATTCAGTCCTTGGCAAATCAGGGTCAATTTGACATAAATCAATGTTAATTTTGCTCCTAAACAGGCCATTGTGCAGAGGTTGAAGTCTGTGCAGGCCTTGGGACAGCTTTCTTTAACAATTAACCTATCAAGGATTCAGTCTGACCCCAGAAAGTGTAGACGAGCGAGCATTGGGAACCACAGAAGGAAATGAAAGACTGATAATTGGACATTTCCCTACCTCAAGACGTCCCAACTGAATAGTTTTGCACTGTAGAAATAAAAACACATGATTGCTAAGTAAGGTAATGACTGCACTCAAACAGCTCCCGTTTGCAAAAACCAAAATACAATGTCCAACTTTAAATGTCATTCCCTGAATGGGCAGCATTCACTAAATATTCCTGAGCGTGTCATTAATTAAGGTGATAATGAGTTTAAGATTGTCAGTCAGTCTGGTAGTGTGGATGTACTGGAAGCTAGAAATATTAAAACACAGGGCCCAGTTCTTTGCAGGCAGAAGGAACATATGCTGACATTGTGTCTGTTTCAAATTCACAAAATAGATGGCAGCCATTCTCTGGTTCAGTTCAGAGGGCAACATATCGATGAAGCATTCTTCCTTATTTAAAATTAAACAAGGCGTGGCAATTAACTGTCAAGACATCATCTAACTGCTGCATTCTCACTGGAACGACTCGACCAACCTGAGTCCACTTGCCAACCAATCAGCAGTCTCCTCTCATAATGTACAAAAGAGTTGTGTTTCCTTTGCATTGGTATTGTTGTGAATTGACCTGACTAGTGGAAGACAAAAAGCTTCAATAAGATATTTTTCTTTTTGCAAAATTTAGTTGCTAATTTGTGCACAACCAGGCCCACAACTAGAACTGAGCTAGTATTCAGAATATCTGGTTTATTAGAAGATCCGCCATGATCTTAATAAATGGGGGAGCAGGCTCCAAGGGCCAGACAGCCTACTCCTGCTCTGAGTTCCTATGTTCTTATTAGACATTGGTCGAGGGAGAAATGTAGGTCAGACCACCAGGAAGGTTGCGGCTGGTCTCATACAGCTATTTCAACAGGATAATGTATGTCCTCTTGACAGGATAAACATAGCTTCCGCTTAGCAAATCATCTGAAAAATCATCGCCTTCAACAGTGCAGCACTCCCTCAGAACTGCACAGCAAACCTTAGTCAATATTGTGGGCTAGAGATTCCACTTTGTCCAAAAGGGCTTGAACCCAATATCTTCTGATTCACACACAGCAGTGCCACCCACTCAATCAAACTGGCTAAGAGCAACATTCACAGTGATACATTTGATCAAAATTGTTTGTAACAATGCAATACAAAATCAATACTATGCAAAACAATGTTGATAGCAGTGTTACAAAAGAATTCACTGTATCTGTGAAAATAATGAGTTGTGATGTTTTCCAGCCCTGAAAATAGCTCTCCGCCAGGGCTGACCAATGTGCCAGCAAAGATTATGTACTAAAATAACACAAAGAACTCTGGATGCTGGAAACTCTGCTTTCTCTCCACAGGTCGGTGCAACATCGAGGGCCAAAGGGCCTGTACTGCGCTGTAATGTTCTATGTTCTACACAGTCAGATCTGTTGAGTTTCTCCAGCAATTTCTGTTTTTTGTTTGCTAAAGATGATGTACTGATAGCCCCAGGTTGCAGTTTGAACCCATGACCTTCTGACAGTGACACTTGAATGCTAACCTTGGACATCCCTCTGTCTCAGATGCTAATCTCATAGCTCACATGGTTGGGCAGGAGTGGTAAATGCCAGAAAAAAGGGGGAAATGTTATTGCACGCCCAGTCACTCAGCCTTGAAGGTACAAGACTCCTGCAGATTCTGCTGAGAACCCTGGCCTTCAGAATGAAGTTCCTCCTGAAAATTGGACTCACTCCACCTGACAAAGGAGCATCGCTCCAAAAACCTGACTAGTGGAAGACAAAAAGCTTCAATAAGATATTTTTCTTTTTGCAATATTTAGTTGCTAATTTGTGCACAAGCAGGCCCACAACTAGAACTGAGCTAGTATTCAGAATATCTGGTTTATTAGAAGATCCGCCATGATCTTATTAAATGGGGGAGCAGGCTCCAAGGGCCAGACAGCCTACTCCTGCTCCGAGTTCCTATGTTCTTATTAGACATTGGTCGAGGGAGAAATGTAGGTCAGACCACCAGGAAGGTTGCGGCTGGTCTCATACAGCTATTTCAACAGGACAATGTACGTCCTCTTGACAGGATAAACATAGCTTCCGCTTAGCAAATCACCTGAAAAATCATCGCCTTCAACAGTGCAGCACTCCCTCAGAACTGCACTGGAAACCTTAGTCAATATTGTGGGCTAGAGATTCCACTTTGTCCAGAAGGGCTTCTGGTTTGGTTTGCAGTGGGACGTGAACAGGCCCCTCACTGGGCTTGACTGAAAATAAAAATAGGAAACCCTAGAGGTGCAGAGTAATGAAGAGAAGCAAAGGTTTGTGCCTTTCGTCAGAAGTGGGAAAATTTAGAGATGCATTAGATCCCAAGCAAGGGTGAGAGAAGAAAAGCAGAAGGATGATCTGTGATCGAGTGGAAGACAGGAGAGATTGACAGACAGGAAAGTCAGTCTTCAGGGGCAAGGTTAGAAACAAAGATTTGTGCCCAGAGCTTCTTTGCTTAAAAAAAACACTGAACAAAGCAAAGAAAAGGAAATGAAATGGAGCAACGAGTATAGTCAGCCATTGTTAATCTCAGTGTTAAATCCAGAGGCTGTGAAATGCTTAATTGAAAGAGAAGGTTTTGGCTCCTCAAACTTCGATGGATGTCCTCACAGCAGCAATGCAGTGCTGCCTTAACCTGCTGAATATTTCCATCATTTTCTCGTTTTATATTCAGCCTCCACAGTGTTCTGCTTTTCGATGAGAATTTCACTTGATTGTGGTTGTAATTTCGGAAGATGCATGTTCAAGTTGAAGTCAGTACTGCAAGGGTTAATATCAAGTTTCGTGATCATCTTTTGACCGGGACAGGAATGGGAAAAGAACAGTTAAGTGTTTGGTGTTTGCATGTCATGGGTCAGGAAAGCTCTATTGTCTGTCACCCATCACCACATTAATGCCAAGCAAAGCCTGATGTACTGAAGCTTAGGTTAGATGCCAGCTGTTAACTTGGTGACCTTGTACAACATAGCAAACTGAGCACTTGAGCTAAAATAAAATAAATAAAACAAAGTAATCCTTAATGTCCTCAACCACTAGCCTCCACATTTTTTTTATTGGATGTCTGTATCAGGAATACCAAAACAACTGGCTTCAGTTTGAAACTGTCTCATTGTTTTTGTCTGATTTGGTTAACTCCCTGCTTTTGGAAGACCTGGGGCAGTCTCAGAGGATCTGATAAGTGTCTGATGAGTTTGCACATGATTTAAACAATAAAGAACTTGTGGCGTGATTTAGATAACAGAATTATCTTGGTTTTATTGTCCAAAACTTTAAGTTAAATTGTATTCATATAAATTTTAAACACCATCAGGTTTTGACATTCAGTTCAGGCTGGGCCACATTGGTTGTTGTAACACAGTTATGTTCTGCACCCCATGGCTAAAGCAGGACGTGTTTTCAGTTTAATTGTGCTGCATTTTCCCTGAGTGAATCCATTATGATATTCATAGGTAGATTATCTTGGTTCATATAAGTCATTATGTGACCCGAGTGAATTCGAGCTGAAAAATACTAAATGTCTGATGTCCTTCAGGTTTTCAGCCATAAATTGTATCTTTTTCACCAGCTTTTGGGTCACTTTTCCAGCTGCACAAATTGGCCATGGATTTTCAAGCCAAAGGATGAATCCCCTGGCAGCTTTCCTGCAATCCGTTCCAGGGAGCCCTCCCTGTTAGTAGAAGCAATCCTGAGCATGGAAAGGGATCAGCAGACTAACCCTGCAACTGTGGTCTTCCAGAGTTAGCTGAGAAGACTTGGCTTCACCCACCCTGAACTACTGAACAGTTTCCAACTTGAGCATCGTCCTGAGGGACCAGCCAAACTCAACCATGAGCTGCCCCCAGGTCATCAGCTCTAGTCCCAGAGTAATCATACAATGTACAAGGAACTCATCCAGTCCCATTGCTGTGTGCATCGCAGGCATGGTCAGCATTTATCACTCGCCCTGAACCAGGGCATTCTGCATGTTGTAGGGGCAACCAGAGTGCCATTAGGGAGGGAATTCCAGGATTTTAACCCAGTGACACTGAAGGATAAATTTCCAAATCAGGATGGTGAGCGGCCTGGAGGGGAAATTGCAGGTGGGGGTGTTCCTATATATCCACTGCCCTTGTCCTTCTAGATGGTTGAGATCACGGGTTTGGAAAGTGCTGTCTGAAGGTATATACTGCTATCACTGTGAGTTGGTAGTGGAGGAAGTGAGTGTAGAGGGTGGTGGATTACAGTGGCAGGAACAGAAATTACAGTACCCAGTCCAGCTCTCGACCCCAGTGCACCAGCTGCTCCCCCTACCCATAGTGGGACCTCTAGAATCTCAAGCCCTAGTTATTGAGCCGTGAGGTAGCCTCCTGCCCCTGAGTGGATGCCGTGTGAATCAATGTCCTGGACATTGCCAGGCTTCTTGCTATTGTTAATATTGAAAGTGCCCCCATCCAGACAAGTAGGGAGTATTCCATCGCATGGCTGACTTGTACATTGTAGATCTTGGGTAGGCTTTGGGGGATTAGGAGGTGACTTATACAGAGCAGAATTCCCAGCCTCTGTATTTGGTTTCAGTATCTGGGATGTGGCGAATGGTGCTGAATGTGGTGCAATTGTCGATGAACATCCCCATGCCAGATCTTAAACTGAAGGGAAAATCATTAGTGAAGCAGCTGAAAATGGTAAAGTACCTTGGGGAGCTAGAGCAGATGATCAACCTTCAACAACTGCAACATCTTCTTCTGTGCCTGATATGATTCTAACCAGTGGAGCATATTCCCCAATTCCCATTGATACCAGTTTATCTCGAGCTCCTTAATGCCACCCTTGGTCAAATGCTGCCTTGATGTCAAGGGCAGTCATTCACCTCATCTCTGGAGTTCAGCTTCTTTGCCCATATTTGAACCTGGATTCTAATGAGATCAGAAGCTGATGGAACCCAACCAGGGCACACAGTTGGTGAAAGAACGAGCAAATTAATCTCATTCCTGCTCTTGGTCATGTCTTCTATCACTATTTTATGTGTGTCCCAGCTCCCTACTTGTAATTGTGAAGACTGAGTGTGTATTTTTGTATGTGTGTGTGTGTATTGATCTGTGTGCATGTGTATGCCTGGCAAAGTGTGTGTGTCTATGTATGTCTATCAGCATGTGTCTGTGGGTGGGTGTTTGTGCTTATGTATGTCTGTGTATCTGTGTTTATGTGTGTGTGTGTGTCAGTGTGTAAGCAAGTCTTTGTGTCTATATGGCTGTGTGTGTAAGTCTGTGTATGTGTCTGTGTGTGTGTCTGTGTGTGGAGGGATGCGTGTGTGTGTCTGAGCTCAGAGTGAGAATGGCACAGTCAGCCCACCTGCCCATTGCCGTAGTTTGTCTAAAGTTAGTGTGTGCATTCTCACCCGGTTGCGAGCAGCTATTTTGACGAATGTTTATAATTTTTGTGAGTCATGTGGTCAGTCATGTGAAATGAGACCCTTGCACCAACTGTCCTTCCTGTGTCTGGGAGGTTTCATATCCAAGAGCGATTAGCATCAAATCAGATGATAACTGTGTCTCTCCAGGTATTAGGGAAACAATAAATCCTTGATCACATACTTAACAGCTCCATTGGAGCATTGGACATTTACTCTTTGATTTTGAATGTTGTGCGATACACAATGTTGCAAAGATGTGTAGCCGCAGTAATGCTATGAAACAAAATTAACTGAGCTGAATGCTGATCTCATTTAAAATGATACACAGGCTATTTAGGTGCCCTCTGTTATTTTCTCACTGCTATTCTACCAAGTCGCTGGTGTTTGAGAGCTGGAATTTGAAAATTACTTTCTGACATTCTGAACCCCTGACGAATTTGTGTCTCTCTCTGTTACCTGTTGCCACGTGCTTCTTTCCTCATCTTCTGTTCTCTGTTCGAAGGCAGGTCAGATCCACAATGCCAACACACCCACCATGGGCAGGGCAAGGAGGCAGCTCCTCAATTCACCACACTGCGGATGGCATTCCCTTTTCCAGACTGTCTTGCTCTGTAGCTGCCATCACCATCCGCATGTCACTCCCTTGTCTCCCAGCTTTTCCACTGCCGGAACAGGAATTATACGCTGTGCTGATGGCACAGATCTGCTCTAGCCAACAGAGGTGACAGGCCTACCCAGAGATCTGAGGTGCTGACGGATGATATCACCTGGAGCTACGGTAGAGGCTCCAAATTCTTCTCCATCATGGGCTATGATCTCTTCTGCTCTTGCCATTGGCTTATGTTACAAACACTTACAAGGTGATACTCAACCTGTTTGACCATGTTTAAAACATCTCCCTTGGTCATCAAGTCCTGGAGTGGAACTTGAACCAGGAGCTTCTGACTCAGAGGTAGTGACACAACGAACTGTGCTATAGGATGCCCTTCAGGGCTTCTTTATACCAAAACAATAAGTGGTAGATTTTATCTGTATCATGTGTTTGTATGTACATATGCATGTGTGTTGTGCACATATGCGTACATGTATGTATGTGTGCATATGCATGTGTGTTTATGTGTTTGTGTGTGTACATGTGTTTAGATACATGCCTGTGTTTGTGTGTGTATGTGCATCTGTTGGTGTGTTTTGCTGTTATGACAAAGAAAGCAAAGGCGCCTAGAACCTCTTCCAACTTCAAGACATCCTGAGACACCTTGCAAAATCCATTTGAAGTGTGGGGTAAGCAGCAGTCAGTTTGTACAAAGTAAGTCTCCACAAGCAGCAGTGCATAAATGATTAGGCAGTCTGTGTTTGTGATGATGAATAAGATTTAAATATTGACCGAAACACTAGGGAGAACTCCCCCAGCTCACTTTTAACATTGTGCCATGGTATCTTTCAGATTCAGGCAGGCAAAAGTGAGGACTGCAGATGCTCGAAATCAGAGTCTAGATTAGAGTGGTGTTGGAAAAGCACAGCAGGTCAGGCAACATCCGAGGAGCAGGAAAATCGACGTTTCGGACAAAAGGGCTTTTGCCCGAAATGTCGATTTTCCTGCTCCTCAGATGCCATCTTTCAGATTCACCCAAGTGAGTAGATAGAGTCTCAGTTTAACATCTCATAAAACTCAATGGATCAGGCAGCGTCCAGTGAAGAGCCAAGGGTCCAAGTTGACTTTCAAAGTATTTGCCCTGGCTGAGAACTGAAAGATATTGCACGCCGACAGTGTTTAAGGCAGAATCAGAACGAAAGGAAGAAGGCACAGGAAAAACCACTGAAAGACTTGGAAAAGGCTGAGGTGAGAAATCAGGAAATTGTCAAAGGATGAAAGATACAAATATCCCAGAACTTCACTCAAAGGGCTGGATGGTCAATAAGGAGGGGAAGCAGGCTGAAAGTAGCTGAGCAATCACTTCAGCCAACAGGGGATTATTCAGTCATGCATACTGGGGTAAACCTTCTCCATTTGGGTGCAACACCCTGTCTACCCAAGCTTTGGCTGATTCATTCAAACAGTAACCCTGAGGAAAAGCAGGGTGACTGCTCCAAGCAGCTCTCTGAGAGTGAGGCTGTGACCAGGAGTGACAGCCCCAATTACATGCTGTCATCTCCAGAGTGAGACTTGAAGCCATAAGCTTTTGTCTTTGATGTGAGTGTCTCTGTTAGCTGCTTGTTGTTGTATGTGCTGCTTGTGGGAGCTTGCTGTGCACAAATTGCCTTCAATACAACAGTGACTGCACTTCAGAAGGCGTCCACTGACAGGAAAGCACTTTAGTGACAAAGAGTGCTATATAAATACAAGTTCTTTTCTTTCCAGAAATATTGTGACCTGGAACTCGCAGTTCATCGCCTCCAGCTGGAGATTGGCCTGAATAGTTGGTTAACAGTGGATGAAAGGGGTCAGTTGTGAGGAGACATACATTTAGCAGATAAGGGATGTGCCTTGTAGGATCATTTGGGTAATGATACTCAATTAACCAAGTCACAGTTGCACAGGAAATGGACAAAATGCATGGCTCTTCCAATTTAGCAAATTATTAGATTATAGGCAGATAGAGATTTAACTATTTGAGCACTGTAATGTTCTGTGCAACTTCAGGGCAAAAGTGAGTACTGCAGATGCTGGAGCTTAGAGTCAAGATTAGAGTGGTTCTGGAAAAGCACAGCAGGTCAGGCAGCATCCGAGGAGCAGGAGAATTGATGTTTCAGGCAAAAGCCCTTCATCAGGAATGTCCGGCTTTTACCTGAAGCAGCATGGATGAGTTTCTGTGCTGTAAGTATTAGGTGATATAAATACAGATCCTTCTTTGCAATTAGTAACATAAGGGTCGACTGAATTTACTGGGGATGGAAATATTGCTTTGACTTTTAAGGAGAGGCCATTGGAAGGAGAGCAGTGATGTTCTTCACCTCTGTTGCACTGCTGGTCAAACAGATCAATTTCTTATCTTCGTTCCAGGTCGCAATGGAGATCAAGAGGAGCTGCAGTGGCTTCTGAGGCAGCTTCCAGATGTTAACTATTTCGTGTTGAAATTCCTGTGCCACTTTCTGACCCAAGTGGCTGCACACCAAAAGACCAATCGAATGACCATTTACAACCTCGCCACAGTATTCGGCCCCAATGTATTCTAGTAAGTCTGGTTGAAAACTTTCCAAAGATATGTGCCTTTGATTTAACTGGTTCAGTCAGGGAACAAGAGAAGTCATCCTGTCTGACAGCAGCTAGTTGTAAATTCTAGCATTTCCATCTGAGTGAGCTCATGCATCAAGACTTTTTGACCGCCCACTGAAGGATTTTTCAATCTTGCTGGTTAGTCATAATCATCACTGAAGCTTTTTGTTTCATACTCATCAGGATAATTGCAAGAATGCCATATTTCAAATGATTGCAATGATTTATGCAATGGGGAAAGGAATTATTAAAGATAATCAGCTGAGGCAGCCACAAGACTCATTTCTGTTTGCTAGAAACAAGATACATTAATGCACAGCCAGCCGCCTCTGCAAACAAAAGAGTTATGTTCAAACCTTGTTTTGTTTTGAATAACTGGGGAGTATTGGGAGCCTATAGTTCACCATCGTTTTCTTCATAACAACATCTTGGTCGATGAGAGTCAACTTGCCAGCCTATCAGCATTCTTTTCCCCGTAGCATAACCTAGTGTATTGTTTGAAATTTGGTATTCTTGTCTTTGTGTGATGATTGCAATTTGAAAAGATTCAGCAACAAGTTTCTCCTTTCTGTCAGGAAAACTCGAAATATTGCATTTAAAGTCACAATGGTAGGCCAACTTCCACCATAAATTTCTGTTTGCTTTCCATATGCAGACATTCACATGAGAATATTTATGCAAGATTTTATTATTTAAGAAATAATGCCTGAATTGTTATAGTTAATGTTACAGTCCAGAGAGTCAAGCAGTGAATGTTAGAACACAGAATCCAATCTATTGCTTATGTGTACAGTCTGTAGCTTATAGTTACAGAATTATGTGTTAAAGCATTTACTTCCTAATCCTGGAAACTATTTTAGTCAGTAGCAGAAAACAAGTGAATTCCCAGTTACTGCTCACTGTGATAGAATATAATTGACGTAAATCATAGTTCTGAGGAAGGGTCACTAGACCCGAAACATCAACTCTGATTTCTCTCCACAGATGCTGCCAGACCTGCTGAGCTTTTCTGGCAATTTCTGTTTTTGTTTCTGATTTCCAGCATCTGCATTTCTTTCAGTTTCTATTTTGATGTAAATCATAGCACTTACATGAGTCAGAGAGAAGGCACCAGTTTAAAATGAGCATGTGAAAAGAAAGGTCTTAGATACTGCACTAGAAAGCTGTATTTGATAACCCACTATATACAGTATATAAGGAGTTGTGAGTTTTACATTGTGATAAGGAGCAAGAAACCTCAGGGGCAGTATATGTGCAGACATCCACAGCTGGTATCATAATGTGTAGGTATTAATATTGGATTTAAGTGCAAGGACTTAAGCTGGATAGGCTGGAACGTTTTTTCACTGGAGCATATGAGGTTGAGAGGTGACCTTATAGAGGTTTATAAAATTATCACCAAGGATATATTTCCCTCCCCTCCCCTATCAGCATTCCGTAAAGACCACTCCCTCCGTGACTCCCTCGTCAGATCCACACCCCCCCCACCAACCCAACCTCCACTCCCGGCACCTTCCCCTGCAACTGACATTTCAATTCCCCCTCCCACTCCACCAAGGATATGCAGGTCTTTGGACTCCTCCATCGCCAGACCACAACAACACGACGGTTGGAGGAAGAGCGCCTCATTTCCGCCTAGGAACTCTCCAACCACAAGGGATGAACTCGGATTTCACCAGTTTCCTCATTTCCCCTCCCCCCACCTTGTCTCAGTCAAATCCATCGAACTCAGCACCACCTTCCTAACCTGCAATCTTCTTCCGACCTCTCCGCTCCCACCCCAGTCTGACCTATCACCCTCACCTTGACCTCTTTCCACCTATCGCATTTCCGACGCCCCTTGCCCAAGTCTCTCCTCCCTACCTTTTATCTTAGCCTGCTGGACAAACTTTCCTCATTCCTGAAGAAGGGCTTATGCCCGAAATGTGGATTCTCCTGTTCCCTGGATGCTGCCTGACCTGCTGCGCTTTTCCAGCAACACATTTTTAGCTCTGATCTCCAGCATCTGCTGACCTCACTTTCTCCTTTATAAAATTATGAAAGGTAAAGATAATGTGAGTGGCAGGTATCTTTTCCCGAGGTTGAAGATTTCAAGACCAGGGGGCATATTTTTAAGGTGAAAGGAGAAAGATTTTAAAATGACATGAGGTAATTTTTTTACCCAGAGAGTGGCTCATGTGTGGAGTGAACTTCCAGAGGAAGTGGTGGATGCAGGTATAGTTTCAATGTTTAAAAAAATGTTTAGGTACATACATGAATAAGAAATGGTTTTAAGGATATGAGCCAAATGCAGGCAGGTGGGACTAGTTTAGTTTGGGATTACGTTTGGGATGGACTGGTTGGATCAGACTGTTTCTGTGCTGTATGACTCTATGATTCTGTGCAAGATGAAGCACCTCACCACCTGAATGCAAAGAAAAACACATTTAATATACAATTAGCAGTTATTATGGTAATGAGCTTGCATTAAAGTTGTTCCCCAATGGACTGTAAATTGTAACCACTCGTTAACTTGTCTCATTAATTAAGAAAGACAATACATTCATTGTGTCAGAAAGTCTCTTGATCCCCAAAATAACAAGGAATATCATACACGCAGACCCACACAGACAAATGCAGACTCACTCATGCACACTTGTGCAGACACACATATGCAAAAACACACGAGTGCACACAGATATACCCACAAGTAAATATGTACAACACACACACACACACACACACATCCACATACATCCATGTAGACTTTCAAAAGAGAAGTAACTATGTACTAAGAAAGGTTGGGTTTAATAGTATAGTCAGGACAATCTGTTAAAAATCATACAACATCAGGTAATAGTCCAACAGGTTTATTTAAGAGGACAAACTTTTGGAGCGCAGCTCCTTCATCAGGTAGCTACCTGAGCAGCGCTCCGAAAGCTTGTACTTCGAAATAACCCTGTTGGACAATAACCTGGTGTTGTGTGATTCTTAATTTTATCCACCCCAGTCCAACATCGGCTCCTCCACAGCAGGAAAATCTGTGTTCACATCCCACCTGTCCTTGGGGTGAGTCGTAAACCCTTACCCTATGTCAGAGCATAGAGGTAAAAACAATGACTGCAGATGCTGGAAACCAGATTCTGGAGTAGTGGTGCTGGAAGAGCACAGCAGTTCAGGCAGCATCAAAGGAGCTTCGAAATCGACGTTTCGGGCAAAAGCCCTTCATCAGGAATAAAGGCAGTGAGCCTGAAGCTTTAGATTAGATTAGATTACTTACAGTGTGGAAACAGGCCCTTCGGCCCAACAAGTCCACACCGACCTGCCAAAGCAC
>NC_057741.1:31985587-32008812 GCF_004010195.1 Chiloscyllium plagiosum | reverse complement strand
AGGAAGAACGCCTCATCTTCCGTCTCGGAACACTTCAACCCCAGGGCATCAATGTGGACTTCCTCATTTCCCCTTCCCCCACCTCACTCTAGTTTTAAACTTCCAGCTCAGCACTGTCCCCATGACTTGCCCGGTCTTGTCCTACCTGCCTATCTCCTTTTCCACCTATCCACTCCACCCTCTCCTCCCTGACCTATCACCTTCATCCCCTCCCCCACTCACCCATTGTACTCTATGCTACTTTCTCCCCATCCCCACCCTCCTCTAGCTTATCTCTCCACGCTTCAGGCTCACTGCCTTTATTCCTGATGAATGGCTTTTGCCCGAAACGTCGATTTTGAAGCTCCTTTGTTGCTGCCTGAACTGCTGTGCTCTTCCAGCACCACTAATCCAGAATCTATGTTAGTGCATATTTGAGTAAGGATAATTTACACACAGAAACAGGAGAGAATCAGGAGAATGTGAGGAGCTGACACTGGTGCAATGAACCAATTGGCCTTTTCCTGTGTTGGCTGTTCCATGCCAAGATCCAGAACATTTATAGAAATGTATGAGCCTGATCATGACTGTCCCTTTCAATACCATTTACTGGGACATCTCTGAGAGTACAAAACTCTACCCACTAAGTTTTGCATGTACGTAAGAGACCTGAGTATTAAGATCAGAAGGATGTACAATTGTTAAAACCATTGGGTTACACTTGTTGTACTGGCAGATGTGCAGCAATAAGAGTGAACACTTACAAAATTAAGCAACTGAAATTGCTTATGGATGACACTGGTGTCATCAATACTTGGTTCTATTTCCGAAGGGATAGAAATTGAGAGACAACGAAATTAAACCTGCATCAAAAATTCATTGGGCAACACAGGAGCAATTTTTGATTATTCAGTGGATGTGGGCATTGCTACTTGAGCTGGTATTTATTGTCCATCCCTAACTCTAAGTGACTTGCTAGGCCACTTCATTCCATTAAAAAGCATTCCATCTGCTTTGGGTCTGGGCAGCTCAGTTAAAGATGGCAGATTTCCTTCCCTTGAAGATTTCAGGTTTTTATTGAATTCAAATTTCTCCAAGTGCCCTTGTAGGATTTGAACCAATGTTCTTTCAACATTAGCCCGGCACTTTCGATTACTAGTCCAGTGGTATTACCACCACAAGCCTCTACGCAATTCTGATAGTTATATTAAAGAACAAATATAGAGGCACTGTAAAAACATGCAGAATAGTTTTACAAGAATGAAGACATAAATTATATGGTTACCATATAGCACCATAAATTCTAGAGAGATCAGGAAATGATTGATAGGCTGGATATCTTGTCCCTTGCAAAAAGAAAACTAAAGGATGACCTAACAGCAGTCTTTAAAATTATGAAAGATTTTGATCCAGTGGTTAAAGAGAGCATATTTTATTTTGGATGCAAGAGCATAACTGAGGGACATCAATGTCAGACAGTCACAAAGAAATCCAATAGGGATTTCAGAAGAACTTCTTCACCCAAAGGAACATGGAACTTGTGAACACAAAGAGTAGTTGAAGCAAATAATATCAAGGTATTTAAGGGGAATCCAAACAGGTGTTTGCAGGAGAAGGGAGCAGACGGTTACAGTGGTAGATTTAGGTAGAAAAATAGGGGGAGTCTCAAAGGGAACATAAATGCCAACATAAATGGGTTGGGCCAAAGTGCCTCTTTCTGTGCTGTGTTTCCCATATGTCATAACTCTTTGTAATCCATTGATAAGTTCTCCATGTACCTCAGATTCAACCTGCGATATACTGTTCAGAAACATCACAGAACTGTTATGGCACAAGGAAGGTCATTTGGCCCATCTTAACTGTGCTGGCCTTTAAATGGGCATCGTTAGCTAGTGCCAATCTCCTGCTTTCTCCTGATATCCTTGCACATCATTTCTATCCAAATACTCGTCCAATGCTCTGTAAATGCCTCAATTGAACCTGCATCCACCATATTTCTAGGCAGTGCATGCCAGGCCCTAACTACTTGCTGGTTGCAAAAGTTTTTTTTCTGACATCACCCTTGCTTTGTTTGCACATCACTTTGTGTCTATGGCCTCTTCTTCTTGTTCCTTTTAGGACCAGGAACAACTTACCCCTATCCAGCCTGATAAAGAACTCTTATCAGATCCCCACTTCACCTTCTTCTCTCTAAGGAGAACGACCCCAACCTCTTCAATCTATCTTTGTAACTGGAAGTGGTTTATGCTTTTGGAATATTGTGGACTTCTTTGATGATGTCAATCTGTTCAGGAGGCCAAATAACCAAAGTGGGAGAGCTTGAAGTTGGCTGAGCAGAAACACCAGGCAAGGCAAATGTATTTTAAGATGAATACTGCTTTTGAAATTGAACCATTAAAAATTGCCCCTGCTGAATGGGGGGAGCATCATTCACGAAAGTGGCAAATTTTGGCAATCAACCATTCATTGAGAATATTCGGTCCATATAAACTAACAATTGCAGCAAACATTGGATGGAAAGCAACTGCAGGAGTTGGACTCCAAGGTGAAGTGGCACATAGATACACAGCTTTAGGCACTCTCTTCTTTACCAGGACATTACTGAATTGGGAGAGATTTGAACGGAAAATTCAAGTGCTTGGGTGCCTCAGATGAGAGACTCAGAAAAAGTGAACTTAAGAAGGATCAAAGTTTAGCGATTCAACATGACAAGAGGCACTGTTAAGGTAGATGTAAACAGGTTTTCAGGTGTAACTGCTATCAAGAGAACCAAGGAACAGAGTGCAAAGTTGACAACTTAGTTGATTAGAAGAGTCTCCTCCGGGATTGTTTACAATGGGGATCAACTAGATAAGTGTCTTGTTAGGAAGGAGATCAAAAGCTTGTTGTTGGGTTGTTGAAACCATGAATTGATAAGTCTCTGGAATTCAGGAGGTGAGGATAGTAAATGGGTTGATGTGTTTAAAATCAATGTTTACTTTTGAGAATTCCTTGAATGAGAAAGGAGAAAAAAGGACAGAAGAAACCTGCAGGAATACCTTGAAGTACCCGTACTGCTCCAAACTGAAATTCCATGTTACGATGTACAAGGCCAGTTGGGATCAGTCATTAGGGTGAGAGGGGAAAGGTTTAAAAGGGACCTAAGGGGCAACCTTTTCAAGAAAGTGGTGCGTGTATGGAATGAGCTGCCAGAGGAAGTAGTGGAGGCTGGTACAATTACAGCATTTAAAAGGCATCTGTATAGGTATATGCATAGAAAGGGTTTAGAGGAATATAGGCCAAGTGCTGGCAAATTGGACTAGACTAGGTTAGGACATCGGGTCAGTGTGGACAAGTTGGATCGAAGGTTCTGGTTCCGTGCTGTACATCTCTATGACTCTATTCATGGGCTTCACCTCCTGCAGTGATGAGGATGAATCTTGTGGATTTAATTCACCCACTGGTCTTAGAGTGAGAAAGGGACTCAGATAAATTAGCCAGTGAAGGAGAACATGTTGGGAACTCAAGCATCCCTGGATATAATTGGTGCTTTGGGACGCACGTGGCTGGGAAATATGCTAACTAATTACAATGTTTATCTGCTTGCCTATAGCCAGTGACATGAGAAGCCAAACCACGAATAGATGCCTCCAAAAGGAAGGACTCAGTTTTTGACCTCTCTTCCCTCCTGTTGATCTGAGTAGCAACTTGGGAGGCCAACTGACCTCCACCCCTGAAAGTGAAACCAAGCAATAGTTAAGCTGTGTTAAAACTACATTTTTAGACATTTCAATGTACCAAACCTAGACTACACTGAAAGCCCTGTGCATATTTCCGGTCTCCATGTTACATAAACAGGCATTGGAAAGGTACAGGAAAACACTTGCTAGCATAATACCAGATCTGAGAAGATGCTTTTCTCCTGAAAGCCTGAACAGACTGGACTTCTCAAGATTAGAAAAGGCTGAGAGTGACCGAACAGAGATCTTTATCATTTTGGTTTGATACAGAAGACATTTTCATTACTGGAAAATCCAAAGCTTTGGTTTATAAATTTAAGGTTAGTGTGCACATGTCGGACCAGTTGCCACCAGGTAATATTTGGGGTCAGGTTGTGCCACTAATCCACCTTTCAAAATATTTTCTATTCACCACATTCAGAGCTTTTATTACATACCTCTTGTGTAGGTGGGACTTGAAGCTGCATTTCTGACTCAGAGGTATGGACAACACCATTGTGCCACAACAGCCCCTGTTTTAAAGACTGAGTCTTAACAGGAAGAAGCACTTTGCTTAATAACAGGATACAGTTTCTTGCATAATAACAATGCATATAAGTTACATTGGCTAGTCAGACATAAATACCAAGACCATCTGCGAATCCCCCTCCAAATATGTTTTGATTTAGTCCCCTCCCCCTCTACCTAGATTTCCCTCACTTTGGTTGTCATTACAAGCCCCGATTGGTTTTGCATGTTACTTGGTCACTGATTCAGCAACAGGTTTAATAGTGAATATAAGTAACATGGGTGTTCTGCTGCTGTTCAGTGTTGCGTAAAAACATCTCTGGATGATAAAGTAAACATCAGCAACCAGAGCTGACACATCTGGATTGGGACCTAGAACTCGACTCCTCCATTCTCCCTGGAGGATGATATGGCATCATGTGACTGGGAGGAGTCGAAGGCAGTCTCCAATATTAACCCTTTCACAACTATTACCTTATGTAACAAAGAGAGTCACTAATCAATTCAAGGAAGAATTCAGAAGAAACCTCTTCATTGAACAAGTGATGAGACTGTGGAACTTCCTACCACATACCGCAGACATATCTGTCAGGGAAAACGAGATACAGAGGAACCTCGATTAACTGAACAACAGTATTTTGTTTGGATAATCAAATGTTGGATAAGCAACGGGACCTTGTGATCTTGCCGGATAATCTAAAATTCAAATAATCGAATGCCAGATGATCGAGGTTCCTCTGTAAACGCATTTGGAAGAAAGGAATAGACAGCTATACTGATACATTAGAGATCACTGGGAGGAGGCTCATGTGGAGGTTACATTAGCATAGATCAATCGGGCCGAATGGCCTGGATCTGTGCTGTACTCTCAATATTGTAATTTCTTTAAGTCTCATATGTGTCAAACTTGTCTTCATTGGTCACTGTATGGACCATTGGAGTTGGGAGGTCATGTGGCTGTACAGGACATTGATGAGGCCACTTTTGGAATACTGCATTCAATTCTGATCTCCCTGGAGTAGGAAACATTGTTGAACTTGAAAGGATTCAGGAAAGATTTACAATGATGCTGCCAGGATTAGAGGGTTTCAACTATTGGGAGATGCTGAACAGACTGGGGCTATTTTCCCTGGAGCGTCGGAGGCTGAGGGATGACTTTATTGAGGTTTATAAAATCATGACGGCCATGGATAGGGTAAATATCAAGTTTTTTGCCTGGGGTGAGGGAGTCCAAAACTAGAGGGCACAGGTTTAAGGTCAAAGAGGAAAAATTTAAACGAGACCAGGAGGTAACTTTCTCACGCAGAGGGTGGTGCATGTATGGAATGAGCTGCCAGAGGAAGTGGTGGAGGCTGGTACGATTACAACATTTAAAAGCGTCTGGATGGGTTCATGAATAGGAAGGGTTTAGAGGGATATGGGCCAAATTCTAGCACATGGGACTAGATTAGTTTAGGATATCTGGTCGGCATGGACGAGTTGGACCAAGAGTCTGTTGCCATGCTGTACATCCCTGTGACTCTAAGTCAACAGCTGACCTTTAAATGTTTGAAAAGAGGGATTGATCGGATGCTACTACTTCATCTTCAATGTCAGGCACTTTGTAACGACCTTCAAACACTTACACTTACATATTATACCGAAATCTGTTGCTGCTGAAACTCATGAATAAGTCTGAGATTAATGATGCCTTCCGAATTGGAAACTTCCCAGGGAGAATGTGTAAACTTTCACGCAATTCTCATTGGCCTTTGGCTCACTCTTACACTCTTGAGTCAGAAAGTTGTGTATTCAAATTCCATTCTTTCTGGCTTTATGCTCCCTTGCAGGGAATTGGTTCACTCAGTTAGTTAGACCTGTAATGCAGGGTGAGCCAACAGTATGGGTTCAGTTTCTATACAGACTGAGGTCATCATGGGGGCCTAACCTTCTCAACCTCACCCCTTGCATGCAGCGTGGTGACCCTCAGGTTAAGCTCATCACTAGCCATCCCTGTAATGTGAGAGTGAGACGATGGTGACGTTACTTTTACCTTCACTGCATGGAGCCATTCTCAGGATAAAGTGTTCAGCCAGGGCCTCATTTCCCTGTCAGCAGGTAAAAAGCCCTGTGGAACGATGCAAAGAGTAGTGCTATTCTCCGTGGCCAATCTTTATCCATCAATTGAGTGCATTAAAGCAGATTATAGAAACCACAGTGTGGAAGCAGGCCTTTCTGTCCATGAAGTCCACACCAAACCTCTAAAGGTCATCTAACCCAGCTGCCTACCCTATCCCTGTAAACCCTGCATATCCCTGGACACTATGGGCAATTTAGCTTGGCCAATCCACCTGGCCTGCACATCTTAGCACTGGGGAGAAAAGAAACGGAGGCCACCCACGCAGACACGGGGTGGGGGGTGGAGATCATTCAAGCTCCACACAGACAAGTCACTCGAGGCTGGAATTTAACCTGTGTCCTGTGCTATGAGGCAGCGGTGCTAACCACTGAGCCACCATGCTGCCCTGACAGTTCATGATTCTCATTAATTGATAGAATCCCTACAGTGTGGATGCAGGCAGCTCAGCCTGTCAAGTCCACGCTGACTCACCAAAGAGCATTCCACCCAGACCTACTCCTCTACCTATCCCTGTAACCCTACATTTCCCATAGATAATCCCTGGACACTATGAGTAATTTAGCATGGCCAATCCGCCATACTTGCACACCTTTGGATTGTGGGAGGAAACTGGAGCACCTGGAGGAAACCCACACAGAAACGGGGAGAACGTGCAAACTCCACATCGACAATTGCCCGAGGCTGGAATCGAGCCTAAATACCTGGTGCTGTGAAGCAGCAGTGCTAACCACTGAGCAAACCAAAATTCTAGAAACAAGGATAAGTGTGGGATATTTTAGTCATGTATGGAATTTTTTTTTGTTGTTTTGGATCTTGCTGTGCTTTCCTGTGCTACCACAATGACCAACTTCAAATAAAATTCCTGGACTGTAAAGTGCTTTAAGACGTCCTGAGTTTGTGAAAGATGCAATATAAATGCAACCTTTTTCTTTTTGATGCACTTTTCAATAACAAATATTTTAATCAGAGTCATAGAATCTAAATCAAGTAACAGACATATAGACATTTCAGTGCCTTTAAGAAATTGCATAAAGCAGTATCTAAAGGTGAAGTATTTAACAGTATGGTATCTGGAGAGTAAAGGTTACCATCCTGATACTCATCTACTATCAAACACAACCAATAAAGATTCACAGAGGATAATCGTACCAGTCACATGAAGATCTTGAAAGGCAACCATGGCTGAGAGTATTTTTAGAATTAGAATCCCTACAACGTGGAAACAGGCCATTCAGCCCAACAAGTCCACACTGACCCTCCCAGACTCATACCCCTATCACTCTGCATTTCCCCTGACTAATGCACCTAACCTACACATCCCTGAACACTATGGGCAATTTAGCATGGCCAATTCACCCAGCCTGCACATCTTTGGATTGTGTGAGAAAACCAGAGCAAACCCACACAAACACAGGGAGAATGAGCAAACTCCACACAGACAATCACCCAATGCTGGAATCGGAACTGGGTCCCTAGTGCTGCGAGGCAGTTGTGCTAACCACTGAGGCACCATTCATGACAAGCACAGAAAGTAAACATGAGCCTTTAATTTACCTTCCAGCTCAGAGCCGTGTCACTTACCTCAGAGATGCTTAATTTCAGAAACAGCACCATACAAAACTTGCAAGTTATTTTATTTTCTCACCTTTATAAAAACCCAAACAACCTTTAATTTCATCTCAGTTGGAGTGTTCATTTCAATGGCGATCCCAGCAGCTGGTTATTCTGGGCAAGTCAGATCCCAGAGTGAAACCCTGGTTTGATAAATCATACTGTTTAATGTTTGAAGTTGGTTCCTGTGGTAGAGTCAATAAAACATGAGGCTGCAGACATTCTCTAATGACAGAACGTGCAAAAGAAAATAAAAAGACAATGAGAAAGACCTTAACAGTAAAGTTACAAATCATACAACACCAGGTTTAATTGGAAGCACTAGCTTTCAGGACAGCCACCCGATGAAGGAGCAGCGCTCCGAAAGCTAGTGCTTCCAATTAAACCTGTTGGACTATAACCTGGAGTTATGTGATTTGTAACTTTGTACACCCCAGCCCAACACCGGCATCTCCAAATCTCAACAGTAAAGTGAAGCTTAAGCCTGTTCCCCAATGCCATCCCCTTACAGATGCTCAATTTCAGGGAAATTTCACTCCGGTGTTAAATCTTTACATTTTGACTTCCACACAGTTTCTTTTCCTTGAACTGTGGAGACATTTTTTTACTTTTCTGGAGTATAATGGTGTCAACCTCTCTCAGTTCTGTTGGCATAAACTTTTTCAGTTCTAACAATTTGAAGATTTCCATCCAAACTCTCCCTGACTGAAAGCTTCACAAACTATTAACACTTCTGTTAGCATGACCAGTTCCTCTGACCTAAACATTGTATACATTTGTTGGGAGAAACTGTTCTTCCTGCTGAACTGTATTTACTAATTCTTCTGAACTTAGACCTTGATGTTTCACTTCTGAAGACAAAGCTAATCTGATGGATTTCGAGGCTGTAGTAAACTCAGCAGTTTAAACATTCCATCCATTAATGTTACAGCTCCTTGCCTGTAGTCTTTGTTGGAGTTGATACATTTGTTGGGAGAAACTGTTCTTCCTGCTGAACTGTATTTACTAATTCTTCTGAACTTAGACCTTGATGTTTCACTTCTGAAGACAAAGCTAATCTGATGGATTTCGAGACTGTAGTAAACTCAGCAGTTTAAACATTCCATCCATTAATGTTACAGCTCCTTGCCTGCAGTCTTTGTTGGAGTTGATACATTTTGTTACTCTTTTCAAATGATTTTCTGATTATTTTTAAGAAAATGCCTTCACCTAATTGATCCACATCAATCTGCTTTAATTTTTAAATTCAAATCTCAAAATATATTACATATACGACCATAAGACATGGGAGCCAAAGTAGGCTACTCAGCCCATCGAGTCTACTGTGCTGCTCAATGAGGTCATAGTTGACCTGATAAACCTCAACTTCACTTTCATGCCTTTACCTTTATGAATTAAAAATCTGTCTCAGTCAAATCTCAGCATTGAATATGCTGAATGACCAAACGTCTGAGGTACAAAATTCCACAGATTCCCATCCTCTGAGAGAAGAAATTCTTCATGTTATCCACATTATCTTCTTCTGAGATGAGGTCCTTTGGTTCTAGACTCTTCCTCAACAACCTTTCTGCAGCTACTCTGTCATTTCCCTTAAAAGTCTTGTATGTTTCTATAAAGTGACCTCTCATCGTTCTGTATTCCAAAGAATACAGGACTAACCCATTCTACCTCTACACATAAGACAGTCCTTATACCTTTTATCCCACATTCAAGAAGCATTTGGATGAACACATGAATAAGAAGGGACTGGAGGGACACAGATCCTGCAAATGAAGCAGTTTCAGTATTAAAGGGCATAATGTGTTGGTGTAGACCTGGAAGACCAAAGGGCCTGTTCCTATGCTATAGTGGTCTCTGTTCTTGTTCTTAAAAAAAATGAACCTAGTTGAAATTCTGACTATTTAATTCATCATTTCAGTAATTGAAAGAAGAATCTATTGCACTTAGTCCTAAAATAGAGTCTGTGAACTTTATCTATTTAATTAAAAATTCCATAATTAGTATGTTCCATGGATATTTGTCTGTGAAAGTTCAGGGTTTTGCCACTGTTCATTGTACTTCACGGGAGAAAAGTAATTAGCTCTGAGGAAGATTTTGCAGCATGTTTCAATTTGAATGGCTGACTTTACCCCTCAAGCATTTGAACATGACCTAGGTTTTGGTGCACCAGAGGTAGAGGTGCAGATCCACTTACACATTTGCCAGGCTGACCTGATTTGTCTTATTCGATTTATCCTCCAGCAGACCAGGAGACTGTCAATGAGCAGCAAACCAAACAAATCACATCCTTGTAGATGTTCATCAGGATGTCCTTCTCAATAAGCCATCCAAATATGGATGTTCCCTCTTAAAGTTGTGGATGCTCAAAAAGCAGTTTGTTCGCCAATGAGAAGCTCAGGATCTAGAAACAGTGAAGTGCAACTTTTTATTTGAGCAAAGCACCTTTCTCAGCATCAGAACATCCCAAAGCAGCTTCACTGGTGTAAGGTAGGAAAATTTAGCAGGAAATTTAACCGTAGGCTATTCAGCCTTTAGAGTCAGCTCTGCCATTCAATGAGACCATGGTTGACTGGATAAACCTCAACTCCACCTTCCTGCCTTTACCCTAAGCTTCCAAAACAAGAGTCTAATCATCTGTTTTTGTGATGTTGATCAAGAGATAAATAGTGACAGGAAACCAGCTGGAATGGCCCTATTCTTCTTCAACCCTCGGAATCTTTTGCATCTACCAGAGAGGGCAGGTGCAGTCTCTTGGTTTAACATTACATCCCACAAATGGCACCTCCAACATTGCAGCTCTCTCAGTCAGTACTGCCTTAAGTGTGTTAGCCTGGATTATATGCCCTGAAGTATCTACACTAGAATGCTGTTGTTTCGGAATAGACATCAGAGAGATGAGAGCTGTTACAGTAAGAATTGATTCACAAACCAATTTGACAATACTGTTACAATTGAGAACAATGAATGAGTCCTGTTATTACCTGGCAGTACCTGCTAGTTTAGTTGTGAACCAAAACGGTGATGCAGACTTGCCATGAATATTCACGTGATTTGAAGTTGATGTCAAATTACTCAAAAACCATGCTCCATATCATCTCTGTATCATCTGCCCACTCATACCCAGTGTTTCTCCCTGCATCGATCATTGGCCACCATTGTGCCTTCTGTAGTGTGGCCACAAAACTGTGAAATTCTTTGTGTAAACCTCTCCACCTCTCTTCCTTCAAGGCAGACTTTTTAAACCTAAAACATCAAATACCTTTTGTATATCTCTTCTGGACTGGTGACAGTTGTTATCCGATTAGGGTCCTGTGAGCGCACTTTGGGACATTTTACTACATTACCAGCAAGATAGAAATGCAAATTGTCATATTTCTTTACAATTAATGTGTTGTTTAGAACAGGATGTAGAGGTTACAATATTTATACGCAATGGTAGAAGCAGAAAAGGCTGAGTTGTTCTTCATAGATGTGCTTGTGGGAACAGTTCACTTCTGTTTTTGTCAGTAGATCGTCTTTGCCTGCTGACAACAGTAGTCATGGCAATGGAAGGGTCGTGTGATCAAATCACATGACTTAATCCAAGATGTTACTGTTGTGTGATGAAACTACTCTGAGATAGGCATTTATTTCATAGCTGCCTACAGTGACCCAGCATTTTGAGACTGCACAGAGATGCTGGATCTATAACCTTTTCGAATATTATTATTCCGATAAACAAATTAACTGTGAATTGCTTCAAATATTATATTGCAATAGTCAGTATCAATTCAGCTGATAAACAGGGTATGTAATGTGTTGATGATGTTTATACACAAAGTATGCGTCCTATCAGTTTAGTTCACATGCTAGTCTGCAGAAGCCTTAATGCAGATAATCAGAGTTCTGTTGTGTATTGTAACATTTCATTTTTCGACCTGGCAGTGTTTCCCCTGGTATTGAAGGAATAAAGGAACAAAATATTTCCAATAAACTCATGACCGCACTGCTGGAGAATTACAGCACCTTCTTCGAGAATGTAGATGAGATGGAAGCTCCACCTGAAGTTCAAACCAAGGTGATAACTGTGCAAGTAAGTACCACTGATCCTGTAAGAGCCCCAGCACGCAGACTTGATAGAAAGTCACAGATAATGTGGTTTCTGGAAATGAACTCAACAATAAACACAACAACGGGTCAAGCAGCTTCTGTGGAGAAAAATAGAGTTAGCATCTTAGTTCAAGGTCACCTTGACCTGAGACATTTACTCTGTTTCTCTCCATACTGCACTGCCTGACTTGCTAAGCATTTCCTGACTTTCCTGTTTATGTTGATTGAAGATTATTCTGACAGGGTGAGATAAAATTCAATGGGAGTATGCTGGTGTGGAGCATAGACCCCACAGAACTGAGCCATGTGGGCCATGTTTCTGTGACTTCCATCAGCTGGTGTTTAGAGTTATTTGTAGCTCCATTGTGTGTACACAGCATTGCAGGCAGAAAAGGCTCCGCTGGGTCATACGCAGAAGGATTAGGGGCGAGTGATTTACAGTGATCTCCTGCCATTTGTGGGTAATGTGTCCTGAAAAATGTTGCAGTCAGTGATTTTTGCAAACAGCCATGGCCGACTGTACATATGCATTGTGTGTTACATACACACATTTTCTCCGAGAAAAGCACACATAAACGATCACCAGTGTCATAGTGGGTCAAGCAGATAATTGAGTTGGTGAAGGGAGTGTTCATGGATAGCGGGACCTTACTCTGCTTGTTGGCTGTTTAGCTTTTGCTTGCTTGCACCGATTGTCAAGATAATTCATGATATTTGATGACAACCCAGTAAATTCCAAAGGTGGTATAATAGAAATTATCTTTAATTGCTTCTTGTATAACAAGAGCATGGCACAATACAAGTCTGATAAGAGTGCTTGAGTGGCATAGGCTGGGGGCCTGTGACCAGCAGTATGTCGCAAGGATCAATGCTAGGTCCACTGTTTTTCATCATTTGTATGAATGATTTGGATGTGATTGTAGTATATGGTAAGTAAGTTTGCAGATGACATCTAAATTGATGATGTAATGGACAGTGAAGAAGATTATCTCAGAGAACAACAGGACCTTTACCAGATGGGCCAATGAGCCAAAGAGTGGTAGATGGAATTTAATTAGATAAATGTGAGGTGTTGCATTGTGGTAAGGCAAATCAGGGCAAGACTTATATAGTTAATGGTAAGGCCCTGTTTGCTGAACAAAGAGACTAGGGGCACAGGTGCATAGATCCTTGACAGTGGAGTCACAGGTAGAAAGGGTGGTGAAGAAGGCGTTTTTTACACTTGCCTTCATTGGTCAGTGCATTGACTACAGGAGTTGGAACATCAGGTTGCAACTGGATGTTGGTGAGGCCATTTTTAGAACATTGCATTCAATTCTGGTCTCCCTGCTAAAGGAAAGATCTTGTGAAACTTGAAAGGGTTCAGAAAAGATTTACAAGGATGTTGGCAAAGTTGGAGGGTTTGAGCTATGGGGAGAGGCTGAATGGGCTAGGACTGTTTTCCCTGGGTGACATTATAGAGATTTATAAAATCATGAGGGGCATGAATAGGGTGAAAAGCCAAGGTCGTCTTCCAAAGGTAGTGGAGTCCAAAACGAGAGGGTATAGGTTTAAGGTGAGAGGAACCAAGAGGCAACTTTTTCATGTGGGGGGTGGTGCATGTATGGAATAAACTGGTAGAGGAAATGGTGAAGGTGGGTACAAATACAATATTTAAAAGGCATCTGGAATGGTATATGAATTGGAAGGATTTAGAGGGATATGGGCCAAGTGCTGGCAAGTGGGACTAGATTAGGTTAGAATATCTGGTCAGCATGGATGAGTTGGACCGAAGGGTCTATTTCCGTGTTGTGTCACTATATGAATCTCCTTAACCTGAGAGTAAATTTGGTGGAGATCCACCTCTTGCTGAGGGTGTGGATCTTGGGGGGTTCACATTAAGTATTTGGCCAGTTAAAGATGTCCTGACTTGACAGTGAGCTGTGATTCTGAATCCAGGCTGAATCTGAGGATAGAGTTGGCTGGTGTAGCCAACAGGGCCACCTTGGCTCAATGTGGGATAATTTTCAGGGAATGATTTTGAGATATTTTACTTCTGGTAGAACAGGGAGGTGATCCAAGATACTGCTGAGATTGAATACATGAAATGGGAAAGGTCATTCGATGTTCCAGAGTGGGTATACTGTGTGTAAGACCCCTGCTGTGGTGCAGAATCACAAACACTGTGTGTACTTGAAAATCGTTTCTGTACCATGCCCTTTGTTGCTGTGAAAAGGGTTGATGCTTGCATATTAATCAGTCAAATCTTCAAACATCTCTGGCACCCACCCGACCGCTGCCACCATATTGCATTGTTCTGTTTAATGCAAATGAAACAAATGCAGCAAAGATTTATAGAACAATAACATAAAACAGAAATGACCAGAAAATCTAAACAGGTCTGGCAGCACCTGTGGAGAGAAATCAGACTTTATGTGTCAGATTCAGTGTCCAGGGTCACTTGATGGTGGCATTGGGGTGGCTCAGTGGTTAGCATCGCTGCCTCTCAGCATCGTGTACCCAGGTTTGATCCCACTCTTGGGCGACTGTCCGTGTGCAGTTTGTACATCCTCTCCATGTCTGTGTGGGTCTCAACCAGGTGCAGTGGCTTCCTCCCACAGTCCAAAAATGTGCAGGTCAGATGGATTGGCCATGGGAAATGCAGGGTTATAGGGTGGATGGGTCTTATTGGGAGACCCATTGGAGAAGTTAGACTTGATTAGCCACTGTAGGGATTCATTGATCCCATATTACCAGAGGAAAGCTATACGGTTAGACCAAAATCTAGTGCATTAGCTTTGTGTACAAACCAAATGGTGTCAACCAATGTTTACCCACTCCCAAAACTGAACGGAGCTCTCTCAGCTCTGCCTGAACATTGTCAGTTAATCTCAGATGTCACCTTACTTAAAATTTGGGAGTATTTTGACCTCGACATTTTAAGGGAAACAGGTAGAGTGCCAGTGAGTGGCGTTGAAATGTCCATCAGCCATGATTGAATGACGGAGGGGACTCGATGGGCCAAATGGCCTTACTTCCACTCCTATGTCTTATGGTCTTACATTAACTACCTTATGAATGCAGTGAGATTCCAAATACCATGTGGTATGCTACGAAATTATATTTGCTTTCACTTGGCAAAGATCTAAGTCTTTACTGAAAGAGGTTTTTATTTTCACATTACCTTGGGCTGGATTCAAATCAAGATCATCATCAACACAAAACTGTCACTGAGTCATCTACTTTCCCAATTCCATACTGGAAAGGGAAAAAGGTCAGGAGTAAAGTTGAGATATTAACTGTGACAATGGACACAGTTACTTGGCATCACTAGGTTGTTTTTCAGAACATAACCCTTACTTCAGTCTTTCAAGCCTTGTAATCAAGTTATGTTTAGTTAATGCCACAATTGGCATGAACTGTCATGTGTGGATTTTAAAGTCTGTAGGCTTGAGCATCACTCATTAGCTTGCTAATTAAAAGCTATTAGAACATACTGACCTCGTAGAACCTTATTTGGCAATGCTTTTAAGGAAGGTTTTGTAAAAGTCAGAGAAAGAAGTAAGTTTTAATAGGAGTGGGAGGAGGCCATTCAGTCTCTCTGAGCTGTTCCTGCATTCAGATAGATCATGGCTGATCGGAACCTTGACTCTGTTCTCCCTCAATACCTTCATCTTAGAATTCTCAGGCTTGAGAATTTCTGGCAGTTCCACACAGCCAGTCCTTGAAACAACGTCAAGGATAAGGAGGACACTGGCAGGTCCAGTCAAAGATTGTTGTGTTTCTGGGCCACACAAACAGCAGCAGGTACTGTGAGAGGCTGCGGTCAGGATGCTCAGTACTTTCCACTTGGCTCTGCTGCTGAATGGTCAGATTCCTTCACCAGATTCCTGCTCGATGAACCCTTTGACAAACTGAGGAGCTGAACCAGAGAAAGCCCGGGTCAGAGTGCGGTGGACTGCCTGGATGAAAGGTTTGCATTTCTATAGTGTCCCTCCCAACCTTAGAACATTCTAAAGAGCTTGACAGTCAAATTAAGTTAGCCCACAGCTACAGTACTGCTTCCGGTTCTTTTTAGTATATTTGTTCGTGGGATGTGGGCATCACTGGCTGGGCCTGCACTTACTTCCCATCATGCATGGCCCTTGAGAAGATGGTGGTGAGCTGCCTCCTTGAGCCATTGCAGTCATGAGCTGTGGGTTGACCCATAATGCCATTGGGAGGGGTGGGATTTTGAGAATTCCAATTCAGTGACACTGAAGGAATGGCGATATATTTCCAAGTCAGGATGGTGAATGGCTTGGATGGGAACCCAGTGGGATTCCCACGTCCTTGCCCTTCTAGATGGAAGTGGTCATGCATTTGGAAGCTGCTGTCTGAGGATCTGTGGTGAATTCTGGTCACTGCAATTATGGAGGGATGGGACTGTTCTTAAGATGGTAGACAAGGAGTGAAGAAGGATAGTAAAAAGAATGGAGAATTCTAACAATGGAGTTAGATTGACCAGGTGGTGGGGCTACTTTCTTTGGAACATAAGAAGCTGAAGGGAGACTTAATTGAGGTACACAAAATGATGAGAATGTAGAAAGATCAGATAGAAATAACTTATTTCCCTTTAGGTGTTCAATAACTACATGCACAGATGTAAATTAATTTGCAGGAGAATTAAAGGGGAATCTGAGTGATACATTTTCGTCCAGAAGGTGGAGGAGGGGGTGTCAAACTCATTGCCTGAAGGGGTGGTAGAGGCAGAAATCATCATGTCACGTAAGAAGTACTGGGCTGTGTGATTGGACTAAAGTGCTGTTACATGCAGACACATGAATTGGAGCAAGATTGGGCCATTCAGCCCCTCAAAATCTGATCCATCACTCACTAAGATCATTGTTGATCTGTTTGCGTCTCCCCTACCTTAACCAAAATATAACTATTTCTGTCTTAAAAATATTCCATGTCTCCCACCTGCACAGCCTTCAGTGGCAGAGAGTTCCAAAGTCAGACAGGGCTCTGAGAGGAAACATTTCTCCTCATCAAAAATGGCAGTGCCTAATATTTAAACAGCTCCCTCATTCTGGATTCACCCACAATAGGAAAACTCATCCACTTTGTCAAAACTGTTTTACATACTTCAGTCAAAAAAAACCCTGCATTCTTCTAAACTCCAGTGAAAACAAACCCAGTCTGTCAAACCAGTTACTAGAATCCTTACAGTGTAGAAACAGGCCATTCAGCCCAACAAGTCCACACCTACCCGCCAAAGAGTCACCCACCCAGGCCCATTCCCCTAACCTACACATCCCTGAATACTATGGGCAACTTAGCATGGCAAATTCACCTAACCTGCACACCTTTAGACGACAGGAGGAAACCAGAGCACCAGGAGGAAACCCACACAGACACAGGGAGAACATGCAAACTCCACACAGACAGGTGCCCAAGGCTGGAATTGAACCTTGGTCCCTCATGTTGGGAGGCAGCAGTGCTAACCACTGAGCCACCATGCTGCCCTAAAATGCAGCTGTAATATATACAATTTCTGTCCTATGCTGTCAGACTTTTTTTTAGATTCCCTACAGTGTGGAAACAAGCCCTTTGGCCCAACAAGTCCACACAGACCCTCTGAAGAGTTACCCACCCGGTCCCCTTCCCCTACTCTATATTTACCCCTGACTAATAACCTATATTTTGGGCAATTTAGCATGGCCAGTTCACCTGACCTGCACATCTTCAGATTGTCAGAGGAAACCGGAGCACCCGTAGGAAACCCAGCCTGCCTTGTAACCAACAGGCCAGCAGACTCAGAACAGGAATAAGCGTGGCTAACTTCTTTTCACATAATGTGGGTATAATAGACTGCATGGCCTCCTCAAGTGCCAAATACTTCCTATGTGTCCACATACATTTGAAGTGTAGTCACTGTTACAATGCAAGAAACTGCAATAGGGTCTCTGTTAAGCATCTCATCGAAAGGTAACATCGGCAACAATGCAGCACCTCCTCAGCGCTGCACTGAAGCATCATATTCATGGCTCTCTGGCGCGTGACTTGAAACAAGACCTTGAGATACAAAAGCACCTTTGCCTCTATCTGAGCCACAACTGATGCCTTTCACTTTGTGGTAGGCTGTTTAACTCTGTTCAGCAATGGCCTCAGCAAATGAAACCACCAGGGAATGAATGTCTTCAACATAGTAAGGAAGAGCACTCCGCTACTATTAAGTATTAGGAGGAGGTTGGCAGGGTATCAGTAGTTGCGCAGTGCCACACTGAATGATCTGTGCCTCCCTCTTTTCACCGTGATCTCCAACAGGCTGAATACCTTCAAATCATAGTATCATCATAGAATTTCTACAGTGTGGAAACAGGCACTTCAGTCCAACAAGTCCACACAGACCCTCCGAAGAATATCCCATCCAAACACATTCCCCATTACTCTGTATTTACCCCTGACTACTGCACCTAACCTACACATCCCTGAACACTATGGGCAATTTAGCATGACCAGTCCACCTAACCTGCACATCTTTGGATTGTGGGAGGAAACTTGACCACCTAGAGGAAACCCACGGAGACACGTGGAGAATGCGCAAATTCTGCACAGCCAGTTTCTGGATTAGTGGTGCTGGAAGAGCACAGCAGTTCAGGCAGCATCCAAGGAGCAGCTGAGACTGGAATCAGGTACCTTTGTTCAAAGAACAGCATAGCTGTTCAAGTTACCAATGCATGGTCTCCAGCACCCACAGGAACTCTCTCCATTCAGTAACATTACAAAAAAAAGATAGAAAAGACCATAAGACATAGGAGCAGAAATTAGGTCATTCAGCCCATTAAGTCTGCTCTGCCATTCAATTCTAGCTGGTAAAATGATCTCGTACATAATAACCTTGTGTAGGAACAGTTAGAAAGGACCCAGGAATGTAGCACTAATTAATGAGATATAAAATTGTACCTAAAGTTTTGGCCTTTTGTTGAGTTGCTTGAGGGAAAAACCAGCTAAGTATGTGTTTGAGACATTCTGGTCCAACTCATATGTTTCAAACTGAGGGCCCAGTACATTAAATTCCAAGTAAAAAAAACCCAAAGAACTGCAGATGTTGTAAGTCAGAACAAAAACAGAAATTGCTAGAAAAGCTCAGCAGATCTGGCAGCATCTGTGGAGAGAAATCAGAGATAACATCATGGATCCAGTCACCCTTCTTCAGTTGGGTTCAAATGTTGCCAGACCTGCTGAGTTTCTCCACCAAGTTCTGTTTTTGTGTCCAATTCTAAGTATTACTGGACTATTGTTATATAAAGGTAAGGTCAAGTTACTATAGCTCCCCTCTCTCATGAAAGGGAGGCATCTGGGGTTGGTTTAACCTGAGGGTCACCACATCTCGGGTGAGAAAAAGAGTAACCTCAGCTGGTGTGGGATTTGAGCCCACGCTGTTCTAGAGTGAGAGGGTCATACAGCATGGAAACAGACCCTTCGGGCCAACCAGTCCATGCTGAACATAATCTCAAACTAAACTAGACCCACCTGCCTGCTCCTGGCCCATAAACCTCCAAACATTTCTTATTGTTGTACTTATCCAAATGTTTTTTACACATTGTAACTGTACCTGTAATCATCACATCCTCGGAATATTCATCCCACACATGAATCACTCTGTGTAAAAAAAGTTTCCCTTCACATCTTTTTAAAATCTTTCTCCTCTCACCTTAAACATATGCTCCCTAGCCTTGAAATTCCCCACCCTTGGGAAAAGACACCTGCTATTCACCTTATCTATGCCCCTCATTATTTTATAAACTTCTATAAGGTCACCTCTCAACCTCCTTCACTCCAGTGAAAAAAGTCCCAGTTTATCCAGCCTCCACTTACGACGGAAACCCTCCATTCCTGGCAACATCCTGGTAAATCTCTTCTGAGTACTCTCCAGCTTAATGATACCCTTCCTATAACAGGGAGACCAGCACTGAACACAGCACTCCAGAAGAGGCGTCACTAACGTCTTGTACAACCTCAACAACATCCCAACTGAAAAGCCTGAGCAGTGACAGGAAGCATGCTAAACATTGATTTAGTGATGATCTTCACTCTCGCAAAGAGAAATTGAGGAGTGACCTGACCTGATATAGACCTTTAAAATGATAAATGGGTTTCATAGGGTAAACATAAAGAAAATGTTGCCTCATGTGAGATCGCAAATAGAATGTGGTGATAAATCCAAATTTCTGGAGCAAGTGGGTGTGGGAAACGTGGGCTTTGTTTTCACATGGAATAGTTCAGGTGAAACACCAAGGTGTGGGGAGCAAAATCAGTTGAGCTATTGTAGCAGCCCTGACTCTGGGAGAAAAGCTTTGGGTGCAAGTTACACCTTGGAACATGATGGCTAAACACGGTACGCTCACAATGTAGCCAAACAGTTTGAGGATTAACCTGCAAATCCTTCCAGTGGTAGGCGATAAGAGCAGCAGACATTCCTGGTCAACTGTGTGTTGGGAAGAACGTTGGATCGTTGACCACAGCACCTGGTTTCATTGTGCACCTTGATACAGAACTCAAACTCCCTGAATACCACACCGGCACCAGAGAGAAAATAATCAAAGTTTGAGCAAAAAGGGTTAGGTTGGGAGTCAGTCAGGTCAGTCTGATGTTGTGCTATAATTTATATGAATTATTTACAATGTCCATAGAAAGCTCCAAATAGCCACACCGTGTTATGTTTACAGTGCTGATATTCATGGGGCTTGTGATTCTGTTGTCTGTTCTCTCTCTGGGGTGTCAGAACAGAGCCATATAACAAAAGCCTCAGTTGGGAGATTAGCATTTTTAATGCATGTCATGAAGGTTGACCCGTTTCCGGAAAAGCTCCCACAGATGTTTTTAAACAGTACACAGTTTGTGATACAATTAAAAGTGCAGTCCCTGGTGTTTGAACAAATAGAACCACTGGCTTGATACCAAGTGGTGCGGTCGTCAATATGAGAGCTTTAAAGCTGGATGGAATTCAGCTATCACTCGCACACCAAGGCTGCAAGAAAGTAAACCCATGGGATAGATTTGTCTTTGCATAAGATGACATATAGTTGGCCGAGGTGTTTTATAAGCTACATGGTTTGAATAAAAGCTGTGCTTGTTCAAAACAAGATGTACGTTCCCACAGATTGGATACACTTCTGTTTGCTTGCTGATTAGATTTTTGAGACAACTTATCAGCATTAGCAGAGTAATAATTTTACAGATAAAATGCCTTTTCTGATTGGAGGGAAAAGTTGACTAGGATTTTCTTTTAAAATAAAACTGTTGCCAATGATCTTATCATTGCATTTTACATTTCAACCAAGGCCATTAAGCCCATCATGACTTGCTGGCTCTTCAAAAGAACTTTACAGTTGTAGAATCCAATTCCCCTTTGCCCCCATTCTTACCCCATAGCTCTGCATTCTTTTCTTCCTTTTCAAGTATTTCCCTTTTGAAAATTAACGTTGAATCTGCTTCTACTGCCCTATCCAGCAGCACATTCCCAATCATAACAACTCACAGTTAAAAATAAACCTTATCTATCTCCTGGTTCTTTTGCCAAGTATTGAGTCTCCTGCCTGCACAATAGTTTCACCTTGTTTATTTTCTGAGAGCCATTCATTGTTTTGAATACGTCTATTATATCTCCCCGCTGCTGTGGAGAAGCAATCCCAGCTTTTCTTGTCTCTCCACGGCTATCTTCCAAACAAATCTAGTGCACTCTGTAATTGCAATAAGTTCAGCTCCCGTATTATTTCGTGGTAGGATTTGCCTTTTGAAGGTTAGTGCTCCACTTTTGTGTTTGGGTTTGGCATCCTGCATATTAATCCAAACAGCTGGAATCAAAATGCCTTGTTCAAGGTCAGATTAATGTGGGCAACACGAGGAAAGACATAAACAACTTTATATTCAGACAGAACTGCAATTGCCTCAATCCTGTAAATGAAATACAAACCAAAATAGATTCTCTCAGATCACTAAATTCCCTTGACTTATTTCCAACCTGCCATGTGCTTTGACTTAAAATAACCTACTTAATGTACACCTGTACAGTTTAATCAATCCCATGTAGTTATTCTGAGCAATATTGCCTCTTTAGCTTGGTAACGGGTCCATCGTTAAAAAAATCCAAGCCCTCCTCCAATTCTGTGCTCCTGTGCTTCCTCCCCAGCTGGTATTGGTGTCTTCAGCTGCATTTACACTGAGCTCTGGAATTCCCTTCCTCAACCTGTCCATCTCTAAGACGTATAAACATTTTATCTGAGCTTGATATCACCTGCTCCATATATGCCTCATGTGGATGGGTTTAGTTTTACAGTGTCCAATGAATGCAAGTTTTTGTTCAGCATTACTGTCACTGGCATTACCAACGTATTTGATGATGATGGTGGAAAGTAAATAAGTGACAAGTGTTGATGCCAGTATGAGAGACGGAAATTCTCCTGAGCATTTGAACCTGCCCAGGTTCAACAATGCATCATGTTTCTGTTCCTCTTCAGGACTCTAGTGAAGCTCATTCAGAGCTTGAAGAAGAGTGAAACATTCACTCCTCTTGATTTAGGAGAATATGGAAAATTATAGCCAGTATCTATGTTGCTTGAACCCTCTGTAGGAAAGAGATAGACAGTGATAATGTCCCTGCTGTTGTGATCCAGAGGTTGCCTTTCTCCATCACTTCCTTATTTATGTTGGAACCCCTTACTGATACTTGACCAGTTGACCCATATCAGTCCGAGAAACCGAGTGCTTCATTTCTCAATGAGCTGAAGGTATCCTGATTGAGAAAATTCTCCTGAATGCACTTCAGAAATCCTTTCCCATCTTTGCCTTTCCAATATGACCATTCCAATTTATATTACTAGGAACAAAGAAATGGCAGAGGAATTAAATGGGTACTTCAGATCTGTGTTCACTGGGGAAGACACAAGCAATCTCCCTGAGGTAACAGTGGCTGAAGGACCTGAACTTAAGGGAATTTATATTTGCCAGGATTTGGTGTTGGAGAGACTGTTAGGTCTGAAGGTTGATAAGCCCCCGGGGCCTGATGGTCTGCATCCCAGGATACTGAAGGAGGTGGCTCGGGAAATAGTGGATGCGTTGGTGATTATTTTCCAGAGTTCAATAGATTCGGGGTCGGGTCCTGAGGATTGGAGGGTGGCTAATGTTATACCACTTTTTAAGAAAGGTGGGAGAGAGAAAGCAGGAAATTATAAACC
>NC_057741.1:31965242-31985053 GCF_004010195.1 Chiloscyllium plagiosum | reverse complement strand
CTGACATCTCTCGCTCTCTCTCTCTCTGACATCTCTCCCTCTCTCTCTGACATCTCGCTCTCACTTTGTCATCTCTCTCTCTCTTTCTTTGGCATCTCTCCCTCTGACATCTCCATCTCTCTGACATATCTCTCTCTCTCTGTGCAGATCTGGTCTCCAAATTTGAGGAAAGATATTCTGGCTATTGAGGGAGTGCAGCGTAGATTCATGAGGTCAATTCCTGGAATGGCAGGATTACCTTACACTGAAAGACTGAAGGGACTGGGCTTGTATACCCTTGAGTTTCGAAGATTGAGAGAGGATCTGATTGAGACATATTAGATTATTAAAGGATTGGACACTCTGGCAGCAGGAAACATGTTTCCGCTGATGGGTGAGTGCTGAACCAGAGGACACAGCTTAAAAATACGGGGTAGACCATTTAGGACAGAGCTCAGGAGAAACTTCTTCACCCAGAGAGTGGTGACTGTGTGGAATGCTCTGCCCCAGAGGGCAGTGGAGGCCCACTCTCTGGATTCATTTAAGAAAGAGTTGTATAGAGCTCTCAAAGATGGTGGAATCAAGGGTTATGGAGATAAGGCAGGAAGAGGATACTGATTAGGAATGATCAGCCATGATCATATTGAATGGCGGTGCAGGCTCGAAGGGCTGAATGGCCTACTCCTGCACCTATTGTCTATTGTCTATTGTCTATTGTCATATTAGAGAATATAAAGTAGTCATTTATCCACCCTACAGTTGATTTGCACCTCACTGGAATTTTCTTGACAATTAGTTCCTCTCTATCTTTCTCATGCATTCAGAGGCCTATCGAATCCATATGAACAAGAAACAAGAGTAGGTCACTCAATCCTTCAGGCCTGCTCCTGAATGTTGATGGATTTTGATAGGCATGGGGAATGAGCCAGAATTAGGCAGATGGAGTTTAATGTGGATAAGTACAAGGTTATCAATTTTAGTTGGAAAAATAAAAGGGCAAATTATTATTTAAATGGGAAGCAGATTCAAAGTGTGTCAGTGCAGAGGGATCTGGGCATCTTGATGCATGTATTGTAGAAAGTGAGTCTACAGGTACAGCATATAATAAGAAAGGCAAATGGAATCTTGGCATTTATTGCAAAAGGACTGGGTTATATAAGTGAAGATATGTTGTTACAATTATATAAGGTGTTGGTGAGGCCACACCTGGAATATTGTGTCCAGTTTTGGTCAAGGATGTGGTGGCCCTGGAGATAGTTCAGAGGAGGTTCCGCAGGTTGATTCCAGGGGTGAAAGGGTTGTCATACTAGGAGCGGTTGAATCACTTGGGCTTGTATTCACTTGAGTTCAGGAAAATGAGAGGGGATCTAATTGAGATACATGAAATGCTAAAGGGGATTGATAAGGCGGACATTGAACAGATGTTTCCTCCTTGTGGGACAGTCTCAAACAGAAAGGTCATCGATATAGAGTGAGAGGAGGCAGGTTCAAAGCTGAGATGAGGAGAAAGTACTTCTCTCAGAGGGCTGGGAATCTGTGGAACTCACTGTCCAAGAGCGCAGTGGAGACAGAATCAGTCAACAAATTCAAGAAAGAAATAGAGATGTTTGTGAGTTGAAGGGTTGTGGGGAGTGGAGTTGAGACCAGGATAAGATCAGCCATGACCATGTTAAATGGCGGAGAGGGCTCAAAGGAAAGGGGCTAAATTACCTTCTCTCGCTCCTGATTCCTATGTTCCTACGTTCAATAAGATCATGTCTGAACTGGTTTTACCCTTAACAGTTGGCCACTTTTGGAACATTGTTTGTAGTTCTGCTTTCCCTCCTGTCATACGGATGCTGTGAAACTTGAAAATTTGCAGAGAAGATTTATAAGGATGTTGCCAGGGTTGGAGGGTTTGAGCTATAAGGAGAGGCTGAATAGGCTGGGGCTGTTTTCCCTGGAGCGTCGGAGGCTGAGGGTGACTTTATAGACGTTTTTAGAATCATGGATAGGGTAAATAGACAATGTCTTTTCCCTGAGGTCAGGGAGTCCAGAACTAGAGGGCATAGCTTTAAGGTGAGAGGGGTAAGGTTTAAAAGGGACCTAAAAGACAACATTTTTATGCAGAGGGTGATGCGTGTATGGAATGAGCTACCAGAGGAACTGATGGAGGTTGGTACAATTACAACATTTAAAAGGCATCTGGATGGGTATATGAATAGGAACGGTTCATATTTCAATATGAACATAGTGGGCCAAATGCTGGCAAATGGGACTGGACTAATTTAGAATATCTGGTCTGCATTGAAAAGTTGGGCTGACGGGTCTGTTTCCATTCTGTACATCTCTATGACCCTACTTTCATGTATATCTCTGATAATCTTTCATCCCATTGGTTATCATGAATCTACCCATCTCTGCTTTCAAATATTTAAAAGATTCTGCAACTGCTGCCCGTTGAGGAAGGGAACTTCAAATACTTACAACCTTCTGACAGAAAAAATGTTTCCTCATCTCTGTTTTGAGATGGCCCCTTATTTTTAAACTATGACCCCTAGTTCTAATCTTTTTAGTTTAGTATAATTATGCCTCTATTACCGCTTTAGATCCAAGGTCCTTGTTCTTTTTGTATCAGTGTGAAAAATCCGTTTTTTCTCAGTCTGGAAACTTTCATATGGATGACAAGTCTTGACGATAAATTTAAAAATTATACAACACTAGATTATAGTCCAACAGGTTTATTTGGAAGCACTAGCTTTCGGAGCCCCGCTCCTTTATCAGGTGATTGTCAATCACCTAATGAAGGAGCGGCGCTCTGAAAGCTAGTGTGCTTCCAAATAAACATGTTTGACTATAACCTGCTGTTGTGTAATTTTTAACTTTATACACCCCAGTCCAACACCAGCATCTCCAAATCATGCCTTGACGATGACACTTGTCCTTATTCCATCTCATCCTAAACCTTCCTAATTTTTGGACACATCTACTTGATCATCCATGAACCTTCCAAGCTTTAAGGTGAAGAATCTCCCTTCCTCTGGTCTTACCAATCACCTTATTATTAATTATTTTCTACTGTCCAATTCAGTGTGGAATGCAACAATATGTGTGCCTGCTTCGTGGTGGATATGTTGGTAAAACGGTTTTGCTGTTACTTGGGAATGAGTAAAGAAGAGCTAAAGTTGCTCGTCCCATCGAGCTGCTCTCTCATCAGTGGGAAAGACAACTTGAGGGTCACCACACTCCAGACAAGGGATGAGATTGAGAAGGTGGGACCTTTGTTGGGAACCACAGCTGGTGTAGGAACTAAACCCATGCTGTTAATATACCTCTGCATGGCAGGCCAACTGTCCAAGCAACTGAGCCAATCAACTCTGATTCTGGGTGTAACTGTTGATGTTAATGACCTTTGATTACCTTGAAATATTGAAATCAGAGATTGTTAGGCAGAAGTCATGAGTGTGATGTCATACTCCCCACTTGCCTGGATGGGTGCAGCCCTAACAACACAAAGCAGTCAGCTTGATTGGCACCACATCCACAAACATCCACTCCCTCTACCATCGATGCTCAGTAGCAGCATTGTGTACTATCTACAAGATGTACTGCAGAAATTCACCAAAGATCCTCACACAGCACCTTCCAAACCCACAACCACTTCTAACCAGAAGGACAAGGGCAGCAGATATATGGGAACATCAACACTTTCATGCTCCCCTCCAAGACACTCACCATCCTGTCTTGGAAATATATCGCCTTCATTGTCGCTGGTCATAATCCTGGAATTCTCCCCCTAATGGCATTATAGATTCGATTAGATTAGATTCTCTACAGTATGGAAACAGGCCATTTGGCCCAACAAGTCCACACCAACCCTCCAAAGAGTAACCTACCTAGACCCATTCCCCTAGTCTATATTTACCCCTGACTAATGCACCTAACACTATTGGCAATTTAGCATGACCAATTCACCTGACCTGCGAATCTTTGGAATGTGGGAGGAAACCAGAGCACCCAGAGGAAATCCACACATACAGGGGGAGAATGTGCAATCACCACACAGACAGTCGCCCAAGGCGGGAATCAAACCCGGGCCCCTGGCGCTGTGAGGCAGCAGTGCATTGTGGGTCAACCCACAGCAGGTGGACTGCAGCAGTTCAAGAAGGCAGTTCAACCCCACCTTCTCAAGGGCACCTAGGGACGGGCAATGAATACTGACCAGGTTAGAGTGGTGCCGGAAAAGCACAGCAGGTCAGGCAGCATCTGAGGAGCAGGGGCCTGACCTGCTGTACTTTTCCAGCACCACTCTAATCTTGACTTGCATTTGCAGTCCTCACTTTCACCTAATAAAAACTGATCAGCCAGTGATGCCCATATCCCACAAAATGAATAAATTTTAAAAAGTGGCCACAAATGAAAGATGCATGATCTTCATTTTGTTCATCCAGCTGGAGTTTCTAAAGCACCCTTTTAACATCACATCTCCTGCTAGAAGGTGGATTATTCATTGCAGGTAATTAGCATCATGCCAGATTTGAACCAACATCACTCAAACCCTAAAACATCAGATGCTTATAAGTTAGAATTTTGCATGGTTGTATATTTCTGCTGCATAATTGGACACAATTTGAATGAGTTTCCCTATTAATGTTGGCATTTTTTGATTTTGAATTGGATTTAGTCTGAAAGCCTTGGTGCGTCTGTGTAATGTTCATAAAGGAATAGAAATAACACCGCAAAAAGAGGAGGCAAAGAATCGAGCATGGTTGATAACCAGTTTGAGTTCAGATAACCTAAAGCAGCAGAAATTCTGGGGAATGCAAGATGGAGGACGGGAAGAAGGTGTGACTGTAAGAGCTGCTCCTTTTTTTGAGATATTTTTCAATGTTGAAGCTGATTTCCTCGAATTTTTGGAGTGGTAATTACTGTTTATAAGCTGTCAAATTAGATTAGATTCTTTACAGTATGGAAACAGGCCCTTCGCCCCAACAAGTCTATACCGACCCTCCGAAGAGCAACCCATCCAGACCCATTCCCTTACATTTTGCCCCGACTAATGCACCTCACACTACGGGCAACTTAGAATGGCCAATTCACCTAACTTGCACATCTTTGGACTGTGGGAGGAAACTGGAGCACCCAGAGGAAACCCAAGCAGACACGGGGAAAATGTGCAAACTCCACACAGACGGTTGCCCAAGGTGGGAATTGGGCCCGGGACCCTGGCGTTGTGAGGCAGCAGTGCTAACCACTGAACCATTTGGAACTTTGGGAAAAAAAATCAGAACAACAGCACTTTAAAAAAGGAGGAAGAGAGAGAAACCAGGGATCACGTGGGATGTGAAACAACTGAGCAGTAAACCTGACAACATTTAAAAGGCATCTGGATGGGTATATGAATAGGAAGGCAAATGCTGGCAAATGGGGCTAGATTTATTTAGGATATCTGGTCAGCATGGACAAGTTGGACCGAAGGGCCTGTTCCCGTGTTGTAAATCTCTCTGGCTCTAACTGGCATGTTCCCTCTGGGTGTGAAAAATCTCCCCATGCACAAGTAATGGAATAGAAACTGCATTTACATAGCATCTTTCTCCGACCCCATAATTTCCTTTACAGCCAAGTGAGGACAGCTGAAATGAAGCCCTGTAGCTGTGAAACTTTACACCATCTCGTTCCTGTCAGTCCTGTCACTTCAGGCTGATCTTGCCCTCAGCTCCTTCACCATCACTGAATGCTAACAGAACTGAGGAAGATTGGGTTGCCTGTGAAAACCCTGGCAACCTGAGACAATTCAACCACAATGGCTGCAAGACTGGGTCCCCGTTTCACCTGTAGTTTTGTTGCGACATAACACCTTGAGGGAAAACTGGTGCCCATTCTGAGTCCTGATGAAGGGTCCTGACCTGAAATGCTGACTCTCCTCTGATGCTGCTTGACCTGCTGGGCCTTTTTCCAGCTCCACACTTCATATTGAATCCATTCCGAGTGTGTACCCGCATCATGCGGTGTGTCCCGAATAGCACAGTCACAGTCAGGCCGTTAGCACACGTGTTAAGAGTGTGCACCATGAGTACACAACTGGGGAAGGTTGTGGTGTCAGGCTGTCCATTGCACTGACTTGTTGCCCTCTTCACATCTACACTGTAGCCACTGCACAGTTAGACACAATGTTCTGCAGCAGGAGCTGCAGCCAGAGCCATCAGCACAATGTATAGATGGGGGCGTTGATTACTTTCAGTTGAGTGTGTGGAATTGCTAGTGTTGGTGACACTTGGGAAAGACGCATGAGGAGAAGGCGCTAGTTGTGACTGTAAGGGGCTTTGGGTACATTATGAGCTCCTCGTGCTTGGATGTCAGCATGGGAGGGAGAGGGAACCAGGGCTTCAAAGAGCAGGACAAGCTTCTCGAAGAGGGAGGAGGAGGAGGAAGAGGGGAGAGAGAGAGAGAGAGAGAGAGAAAGACAGGCTCACAACAGGAGGCCTTCTCCACTCCAAAACATTTCTCTTATTTTTCCAGTGGTATCCAATCTGTGTTTTTGCAGTGGGGTGCTCATACAGCTCTTCTCATTCCAGGTGAACCATCAGTGGTTGAAAATATCCCAGACTTATAAGACGTTGTTACATTAGAATTTCCTTTTTTTTATATCAAACCAATGTGGAGTTTGTACAATCTCCCCATGTCAGCATGGGTTTCCTCTGGGTGCTCAGGTTTCCTCCCACATTGCAAAGGTGTGCATGTTAGGTGAATTAGCCATGCTAAATTTCCCATTGTGTTCAGGGATATGTAGGTTGGATGCATTAGTCAGGGGTAAATATAGGGTAGGGGAATGGGTCTGGTTGGGTTACTTATCGGAGGGTCGGTGTGGACTTGTTGGGCCGAAGGGCCTGTTTCCACACTGTGGGGATTCTATGATTGTATGAAACCAGCCTTATCCCAGAGAGAGTCAGCAGGCCATGGATTACCCGGAGCTTATTAAAATGACAATGGTTTTACCAGACCATGGGGCTACTCTCTCGTTAGGGAGAGACGACTGAGGGTCACCATGTCTCAAGTGAGAGGAGAGGTTGAGAAGGAGAGTCTTTCATGGAAACCTCAGTCAGTGTGGGAATTGAACCCACATCCAGCATGACAATCAACCATCCTGCCAACTCAACGAACAGAGCCTCCAACTGGGTGGTTATTAAGATCTTAATTTCAGTAAACACTGACACCATGTGTCATAGCACAACAATGATGTTTCTGCTTCCTTGCTTTCCCTTCTCTCCTCCTTCAAGGCTCCCCCTGTGTTTGGGTTGCAAGTTCAGAGGCGCGGCCCATCATTATGCATCTTCCCTAAGTGCCAATTCCTTCAGTGAACGTCTGGAGGATATTTAACTGTGGAAGCAGCGCAATTAAACCTGTCCGTCCTTGCCCATTCAGGGAAAAAGCAACTGCTTCACCAATTACATTGGGAATGTAACAACTGACAATGGGCTTCATTACAAGAATGTTTGAGCACAGGAGCAAGAAAGATTAATTGCAACTGTATGGAGCTTTGCTCTCTTTACCTAAGAAAAGATACACTCTTCCTCGAGCAAACGCAGCAAGTGTTCACCAGACTGATTCCTGGGACGTCAAGGCTATCACATGTGGAGAGATTGGGTTCATTTGGACTTGTATTCAGTGGCGTAAAAGAGAGAGTGCAACACGTTGATACATGAAAGGAAGGAATGATGTTTTCACCTGGCTGATGGGAGTCCGGAGCAAGGGATCATGGTCTCAGGACACATTGCAGGTCATTTTAGACTGAGATGAAGAGTAAGTTCTTCACTGGAATTCTCTACGACTGAAGGCTATGGAGGCCAGTCATCGAACATATTTAAGAAAAAAATAGCTAGATTTCTAGTGGCTAAAGATGCCAAGGGATATATTGAGGGAGTATGGGAGTACAGTGTTGTGACAGAGGGTCAGCCATCATCGTATTGGATGACAGAGCAGGTTCGAAGGCCCGAATGATCCATTCCGTCCCCATTTTCTGTACTTCTGTGCCAAGCAGAAGTCTGTGCTGCAGATTATAATTCACATGAGTCTCCTCCTATTCTGTTTACCTCATCGCAGACAAATCTTTCCAGCCCCTTTTCTCCCATGCACATGTCTAGATTCCCTTGAAAACATCCAAGTGGCTAGCCTCAACTGCCTTCTGCAGTAGCAGGTTCTGCTATCCAGCTGAAAAGGCAGGAAATGCCTCATGGGTCCGTTGGTGTCTGTGGAGAGAGGTTCAGAGTTAGTATTTGAGGTCGGCAAGCCTTCATCAAAATTGGGCTCAGGTTGAGCCCAAACCCATGGCCTTCTGTTTCTAAGCTCCAGCTGAGTCCCAGTCAACACCATATATTTAGAGTCCGAGACATATACAGCAAGGAAACAGACCCTTTGGTCCAACTTGTCCATGCTGGCCAGATATCCCAAATTAATCTCGTTCCATTTGCTAGCATTTGGCCCATATCTCCCTAAACCCTTCCTATTCATATACCCATCCAGATGCCATTTAAATGTTGTAATTGTACCAGACTCCACCACTTCCTCTGGCAGCTCATTCCATATGTGCACCACCTTCTGCATGAAAAAAGTTGCCATTTTGGTCCCTTTTAAATCTTTCCCTCTCACCCTAAACCTATGCCCTCTAGTTCTGGACTCCCCCACCCCAGGGAAAAGACTTTAGCTATTCACCCCTATCCATGCCCTTCATGATTTTATAAACCTCTATAAGGTCACCCCTCAGCCTCCAAAGCTCCAGGGAAAACAGCCCCAGCCTATTCACCCTCTCGCTATAGCTCAAACTCTCCAACCCTGGTAACGTGCTTGTAAGTATTTTCCGAACACTTTCAAGTTTCACAACATCTTTCCTGGAGTAGGGAGACCTGAATTAGACACAGTATTCCAAAAGTGGCCTCACCAATGTCCTGTACAGTTGCAACTTGACCTTCCCAAAAACTGAAAGAACTGCGGGAGCTGGAAATCTGAGACACAAATAGAAATTGCTGGAAAATCTCAGCAGGTCTGGCAGCATCTGTCGGCAGAAATAAGCTTCACATTACAGGTCCAGCGACCCTGTTTCAGAACCATTTATATTTCACTGGCTGCCGTATAGGTCAGAAATTGTATTCAGTCTCACTGCGGAAGTGCAATAAAGCCAGGTGTGATTTGATGGTCTGTTTCATCAGAGGAAATCCCTTTGGGTCTACTGTTTCAGTGTGAAATGTTACCTCCACTGTATTATGACAGTAATTAATATTTCATTGATTCTACTTCGCTACAGGGGAATTATCAACATTACTGAAAGAACATATAATTGTTCTATTTTCCAGAATCTGTTTGGAAATCTGTAAAGGTATCAGCTTGCCTTCCCACCTGCAACATCCACAGTACTTCGTACATCATACTTTTTTTGTTACAGAGAATAGAATCCCTACAGTACAGAAAGAGGCCATTCAGCCCATCCAGTTCATGCCAATCCTCCAAAGCACAGACTGAGCTCCTCCACTGCATTCCTATAACTCCTGCATTTACCATGGCTAACTGTCCTAGTTTGCACATCCCTGGATAGCATGGGAAATTTCCCATGGCCAACCCACCTAACCTGCATTTATTTGGACTTTGGGAGGAATTGGGAGCAAACCTGCACAGACATGGAGAGAATGTGCAAACTCCACACAAAAGTCACATGAGCATGGGATTGAACCCGGGTACCTGGCACTGTGAGGCAGCAGGGCTAACCACTGAGCCACCATTGCCATCCACTCTGCTATGATGAAGGAATGTACAATCCAAACCAGTGCAAACTTCATTCAAACCCTTGCCTGGGCAAAGATGTTCCTTCTGTCACCCAATGGGCTTGGAGAATCAGGTAAGTTGTTGGTACAATTTACAAACCTCATCAGGAAGGTTTTGCCAATTCAGTCCATATCCCACACTGCTGCTCAATGTGTGCTAGGAGCAGAGGACAGTAATATCACAACCTGCATCTATGTTTGCACAGATTAAATTTCACTGGTTAGCCCCACAATTTATCTTCTAAATGATTGCTGCACCAAAAAAAAGGTTTCTAATTGTTTTGCTACGTGGAACGCTACTTCTAATGATGTCCCCACATGAATCCCTTGATTCCTTTGTTCTTCCTCCCCATTTAGTTTCTGAAGATGTAAGCGATGTCTCTAATTTTCCAACTAAAGCACATTACCACCATGGTTTTAAGGGAGTTGATGCCGTGGAGGTAATGCAATTCAAAGGCCCTGGCCAGTTCTCTGGGTCAAAGGTTCAAATCCTCCCCCATGCCAGTTAGTGGAATTTAAATTCAGTTAATAAATCAGGAATTGAGTACTAATGTTAATAAATCATCAATTGTCATAAAATACTGCCCAGTTCATTGATGCCCTTTCGGAAAGGTAATCTTTACCTGGTCTGGCCTGCAAGTAACTCTACAGTGTAAAGTCACCCAGTTCAAAGAATTTGGGCAACAAATCCTGACCTTACCAACAATCCCATGAAAGAATAAAGGGAATATTTTTCAACATACTTTATTTCACTTTTGTTCACTTGTGCAGACCAGTCCAGTCCGGAGGTTTTCTCAGACAGTCTTATATGAAGTTGTTTGCCTCCTCAGTGTTGGCTGCCTCCTTCCTTGTCCGTTTGGTATTGTCTGAAAATGTTGACATTCTGTCACTTGTTCCTCAATCAAAATCAGGAATGTAAATGATGAAGCAACAGTGGTCCCTAATATCCATTTGGACTAGAGGATGCACAGCTTCCAACCGTACATTTGAACAATCACTAAAGCTTCCTGTTACTGCCTCTAAAGGTGCTTTGATTGCTCCCCATCTCATTGGCTGCTGAAGCCCTCCCACAGTCTTGGGGGATTTCCAATGCAGCCTTGGCTACTTTTCCACATTCTGTAAACTTGAGATCATCCAAAACGCTGCTCTTGGTTTCTTAGCTTGCACTAAATACCATTCTTCCATCACCTGGTGCTCAGTGACCTACATTATCAAGCACTATCTTCAGTTTAAAATTCTGCAGGTCAAAAATGTTTCAACTCTTTGTGAAACCATAATATAGGACAAATGCATTCAGTTTTATCAAGGACAATCTGTGTACTGATCTGTACAAAGGTGTTTACATCTCTGCTGGTCTCCTCCAGTTCCTCTTGCAATTCAGTCTCAAGTGGGAGAGACTGCAATAGTGGAAATGAAACCAGAGACCCAGACCCTGTTGGGAGAAAAAGCAGAACGTGCTGGAGACACTCAACAGGTCAGGCAGCACTGACAAAGAGAAAAATAGAGTTATCATTTTGAGTCCTACATGACTCTTCTTAAACTTGAAGCATTATCTCTATTTCTGTCTCTCTACAGATGCTTATTTCAGACCTCCCAGCATCTGCTTTGCTTTTATTTTAATCCTTTAAGGACATGGGTTCAAATCCCACCTTGGCATCTTGTGGAATTTACATTTAATAAATAGGATCTAAGTCTGAAAACCACTCTTAGTAATGGTGCAATTCTCATTGACTTTTTAAAGACCCAACTAGTTCACTCATATTCTTTCAGGAAGCAAATGTGCCATCATTACACTGTTGGGCTGATGTATAACTCCAATTTCAAGGGAATGTGTTGACTTTTAACTGCCCTTGAAATGACCTGGAAAGTCATTTAGTTCAAGGACAGTAGGAATGGGTAACATATGCTTGCATTGTCAGCAACGCCCGCATCCCATGAAAAAATAAAGTAAATACATATAAATCCAAGGTCCTCCAGTATCGCAAAACCTTGACAGTACATTTCGTACTCCCTCAGTTTCACTTCTTTGGCTGAGAACTGGAATTAGTAACAGAGAATCCATATCATGCCCATACTTAGACAGCTGTCTTCTGTTCCCCTTTCTCAAACACAAGAGATTTCTAAATTCCATTTCATTCTACTGGTGCTTTAAAGGAATTACCAGTCCGAAATCTTTCCTCTGATTCCATGAGGTTTTTTTTGGATGAATGTAAGCGAGGGTGAATTTTCTTTCTCGTTATGCATGATGAATAAAGTTGCCACAACCTGAGTGATGTGTGGCCTTATGTTTTACGGCAGACCGGTCAGAGGTATTGGTCACAACTGGACGATTGAGCAACTGGGATGTATTTGACCTCTGACTCACCTCAGTAATCCCCATGCCAAGTTTGAACTCATTCCAAACCATTAGTGCATGAATGCATGGCGGCTGGGAACTCTCTTATGACTGCCTCTTGGCTACTCGCACATCTCTTCCCTCCAGGTATCCTTGAAATCACGATAGGGACATGTGAGACTCGAACATCGAGTTAATGAATTTATAATTAACAAGAAAATAAAGCCTTTGTAGCAGAGCTTGCACTTCATGACGGTCATGTTCAGGAGCAATGGGACTATTTTCTGCTTGGTACTGGACTGAAGAGGGAACATAGGAACAGGGGTAGGCTATTCAGTTCCTCAAGCCTGTTCCATCATTCAATGAGATCATGGCTAATCCATCTATCTGAGTTTGATCCATATCCCTTAAAGCCTTTGCCTATCAAAAATATATCCATCTCTGATTTAAAATTAACAACTCATCTAGCATAAACTGCCATTCGTGAAAGAGAGTTCCAGATAACCATTACCCATTCTGTGTAGAAGCAGTTTCTAACATCTCTCCTGAACAGTCTGGCCCAAATGTTTACACTATGCCCCCTAGTTCTAGAATCCCCAACCACTGAAAATAGTTTACCTTTATCTACCCTGACTTTTCCTGTTGATATCTTGAAGACTTGAAGGCATGGAAGACCTGTCTCTCATCTTGAATCCAATCAGCTTACGAGGTAAGATAACAGAGCAAGAGTGAAGCTGCTTCATTGTGGATCCAACCACAGCTCACCCTTGAGGCTTCTCAGTCATGGAAATCTTAAAAGTCTGTTTCTGTCTTAAAATTGTACAATTGATCACAAGAGAATATGGTAAAGATTCAGAGGCTGTGAATTGTACCCCAGACTATATTTCTGTGGGAGGTGGGTGTTCCCAGCAAGTCCATTATTTATTGCCCACCACAAATTTCCCTGGAAAAGGTGCTGTCCCTTGTGGTAAAGGTGCACCTACGGTGTTGTTCGGAAGGGAGTTCCTGGATTTACATCCGAGGCTATGAAAGAACAGCAAGGTATTTTCAGGTCAGGGTGGTGCATGTTATGGAGAAGAACTCGGAAGTGATGGTGTTCACATGAATCTGCAGGGCTTGTCCTCCAAAGTGTCGGAGGTCATGGATTTGTGAAGTGCTGTTGAGGTGGACATCAATCCTTCATTCTGGATTAGAGTGGTGCTGGAAAAGCACAGCAGTTCAGACAGCATCCAAGGAGCAGGAAAATCGATGTTTCAGGCAAAAGCCCTTCATCAGGAATACAGGCAGAGTGCCTGAAGGGTGGAAAGATAAATCACACACCCATCCAGTTGCCTTTTAAATATTGTAATTGTACCAGCCTCCACCACTTCCTCTGAGAGCTTATTACACACACACACACACACACCACCCTCTGGGTAAAAAGGTTCCCCTCACCTCCCTTTTAACTCTTTCCCCTCTCACCTTAAACCTATTACCTCATAGTTTCCATTCTGGGCACCCTCACTATCTGTACCCCTCGCTCTTACTCCTCCACTATCTACAACATAGAAAAACAGCATTTTCCAGTCTCTTTCAGTTCTGAACAAGAGTTCGATCAGACGCTAGACATTAATCGTTTCTCTCTGCACACAATTTCCCAGAAAAAATGTCAACACTTTAAGACTGAAATATTTCTGTGGTATGGTGCAGTTTACATTCTTGTTTTTTTTCTGCCCAGTCTCATCTTGACCAGGGTTTGGAATAAACTAAAAATAAAAGAAGTGTTATACATGAGATGATTCAGCAGGATAACAACAGGAGCTATGTTTGTGATATTGTGATAGGAATCATCTTAAATGAGGACATCACATTTATCTCTCCACCCTTCAGGCACTCTGCCTGTGTTCCTGATGAAGGGCTTTTGCCTGAAACGTCGATTTTCCTGCTCCTTGGATGCTGTCTGAACTGCTGTGCTTTTCCAGCACCACTCTAATCCAGAATCTGGTTTTCAGCATCTGCAGTCATTGTTTATACTGAGTTGATCAATCCTTCATTGTATAACCATCGTCAGAGAACTGCATTGGAAATCAAGCCCCAATATTTCCAGAGCTGTCAGAAATGTGAAGATTTCATGAAACTATGGATAATTACTCTGACTTCATCTAGGGCTGACTGCTACCCAGGGTCAAAGCAAACTTCAGTAACAGTAAAATAAAACTCTATTCACCATTACAATCTTAGCCTCTAGAAGAAGGAAAGGAGATGTAATTGAGATACATATGATGCTAAAAGTGATTAACAAAGTAGGCATAGTGAGGATGTTTCCTCTTGTGAATAATTCTAGAAATATGTGGTCATGGGATAATGTGTAGACAAACAGGAGGCTGGAAGAACACAGCAAGCCAGGCAGCATCAGGGGTAGAGAAGTTTTGGGTTTAGCCCTTCTTCAGGAATGGAGGTGAGGGTAGGGGGAGCTGCAGATAAAGGTGGAGGTAAGGTTTTGGGTGGGGGGGGGCTGGAAAGGGAGCGGGGGGGGGGGGGGGGGATGGGCGGGAAGGTTATTTGAAACTGGAAAACGTAGTGCTGTGTCCTAGCAGATTTCAAATGGAGATGAAGAGAAACTCTTTCTTGCAAAGGGTAATAAATCAATGGAATTCACTACCGCAGAGTTCACTGTATGCTGGGACATTGAGTAAGGAGATGATAGACAAATTTGTAATCAGTAATTGGTTGAGATGTTATGGAGAGCAGACAGAAAAATGGAGTTAAGGCTGAGATGATATCAGCCATGGTCATATTGATTGATGGAGTAGGCTTGATGGGCTGAATTGCCTACTCATGCTCCTGCTTCTTATGTAATGCTTTGATGTTAACAACTAGTAAAAGAACAGGCTTTCTAAATTATGTAACTTAAACTTTACCCCTTTACAAATTCTTGCAAACACACACGGTTGTGCGGATAGCCGTGCACACTTGCACAATCACACACAGGGACAGACAAGTACAAGTGAATGTGCACATGCACACACAATGAAAAACAGATGAACACAAATATTTTGATTGATGGGAAAGAAATTGGTCGAAGAATACAACTCTGTCATCAGTACTACAGCACAAAATTAGATGTGTTGGTTGCACATCCCTTTGCTTATCTGATAATGCTCAGATGTTATCTGATCAGCAATAATCACTCTGTAATTCGTTGCTTGTGTGTCGGACCCAAGGTCTTTCTTGTTTTGTTGCATTTTAGAATTATTTCTTTCAGCATCTGTCGATGTATATTTCTATTGTTGTGATAGAATGTTGGAGAGAGCAACTTTACAGAGAAGGGGGAGAGAGAAAAGATTAACATTAACTAACATTAACAAAACCCCTTGCTCCTCTCTGTTTGGTTCACCCCCACTTACAGAATCTGTATGACCAGACACTTGTTGCTATACTGAACCCATAACAAATGATGCCATTTTGTTTGGGCTCAATGTCTCCAAAAAGTAAAATTGTTGCATATGTACTAGTTGGATTCACTTTTTTTTCCCAAAGCTGCAAACAGTGCCTGTGTTCTATCTCCATTTTACAGCAGCATCCATTTTTCAATCCAGGGTCCAAAAATAAAAAGTCATGACTTGTTGTCACAACTACAAGTTTAGTTTAATTATGATCTGACTTCTAATTCTTTTCATTTCGGTTGCTACGCAGGAGTTAGTACAGGTGATAGTCTTCTAGTAATTCATCAAAACAAAGTAATAAAATCTTGTTCAAAAGGACCAGTTGAAAAGCTGCCAATCACGCTAAACTGGGATAGTGTTTGACATTGGTTTACTGGCTGTGAGTGGTAAACAATTTAAAGAGAAGCCAGCAATGTGATGCAATTAGACATGACGTTTTGATCACCAATAAAATAGTTACCTGTATTTGCATTTGGCAATGCAGGCTTTTGTATCGATGCAGTCTTGATGGTTTATTGCTGTGAGCCACAGCTGGTCTCCTGCCCATTGCCTTAGGGCTGAGTTAAAATAAAAGGTTACATGTTTTAAAGGCAAGCAGTCGGGATTTGAAGCATTTGGCCATTCCTGCAAATGAATGCAACAACTTCAAGGTAACACAAACATTTAACCTTGTTTCACACTGAACTCAAAAGTTTGCAATGCCGAGCACTTTGCTCCAGCCAGGTTTCAGTTATACTGTATGCATTCCCTTGACTTAACCTAAATCTGGGGGAGCTCAAAACACAATGTCATTTACTTCATATGAGTCAAGAGTGTGACCTTTCCCTCCTTGTGCTTACAGACTGCTTTCAATTCACAATGTTTTTCCCTCTGTTGAACTTATTTCTGCAGGAAGCCTCTCGCGGTGATGTGGCCTTCAGCTTCAGACCCCGTCCATTGCCTCCATGTGAACTAACAGCTGAATCATCGAGATCCCTGCCAAAGAGAAAGAAGGTTTGTGTCATTGGATGTCTTTGCTGACTGAACAGTCTCATCTTTGTAGCGTTCCTTCTTCTCCTGCCTTGTGTTCTGCCTTAGGTTTGAATTCCTGTTTGTCAACTCAATATTCCCATTCCTTTCCCTACCGCTGCAGTCCAGAAGCCAGTGGTAACTGAGAGATGTGCTCCCAGGCTAGAGGTGGCTGTCATGTGTCAGACATTGTCTTTGCTATGAATTGGAGTGAGGGACCTAGCAATGGGTGATTTCCCTTCACCCATTACTTCTCTGAATTCCACAGATTCCTATTTCATGGGTTAGAGTGCAGAAATCTCTTGACAACACTGAGGTTCTACTCCAAGTAGGTATTATAAATATTTTAACATTTGCTCTGGGAGACACAAAATCTAACATTAACTTGTCACTTGGGTTAGGATAGCAGGTTATTGAAGCTTTTTATCTGCAACCACTTAGACATGCACGATTTCACAGAGAGCAACAATTTTACAGCAAGAGAGTTAGATGTTTTTTTCTCTCCCCACAATCTTAAGATTTGTTTTGCATCTCACATAATACAAAAGAGATATTGCCCATTGAAAAAAGATCATTTATGAGTCTGTGTGGAAGGAGAATTTCCCTTGCAGTCTGCTCAATAGAAATCGCTCTGTTCTTAGCCTGGGTTCCTTATCTTAACACCGACATTGTTGTCTATTGTTACGCACAATTGGTAGTCTATATTGTGGGTTTTCTGATCTCAAAGCCCATGGCAAAGAAACTGTTTCAAAGTTAGACCAAGATTTTTCAAGGGTTTCTTTTGTTCATGGGATATGGATGTCGCTGGCTGGTGCAGACCTTTTAGACTGTCCATGTGAAGATGGTGGTGAGTTACGTTATTGAACCACAGCAGTTTACAGTGAGTGAGGACATTTGGGCACCCATTGCACTCTGAGTCAAATAAATGCCAATTTTTGCAGAGTATCATCCAAAGCTATGTTTCATGATTCTCGGCTTACCACACAGGTCTCCCACTACCTACGTGATCACTCTGTGTAAAGTGTTATCTTTTAAGCTGATAAGTGCAAGGTTATCAGTTATCCAGCACAGATAAACTAACTTTTCAATCAAAGGATACACTGGCCTTGGAGGGATTGCAACGCATTAGAGTTCTACCAGAGCTGTGAGGGTTAAGTTATGAGGACAAGCTGCATAAACTTGGTCTGTATTCCCATGAGTTTAGAAGATTGTTGGAGATGGGGTGTATAACCTGATGTGGTGCTTTAAATTTTGAAAGATCCAATGGTGTAGCTATGGAGAAAATATTTTCTGTGTTGGGCAACTCAAGAACAAGGGGACATAATCTTAAAACTTAAACTCTGAGCTGTGAAAATTGCAGGATTCAAGTTGGAGATAAAATTGCAGGATTCAAGTTGGGTGAGGGTAACAAGAGATGCAGTGATTAGACGGAGATACAGAGTTCCACATCAGCCATGATTCATAGAATCCCTACAGTGTAGAAACAGGCCATTTGGCCCAATACATCCACTCTGACCCTCTGAAGTGTATCCCACTCATTCCCAATTACTCTACATTTCCCCTGACTAATGCACCTAACCTATACATCCCTGAACATTATGGGGCAATTTAGCATGGCCAATTCACCTAACCTGCACATCTTTGGATTGTGGGAGGAAACCAGATCAGGAGGAAAACCACACAGACACAGGGAGAATGTGCAAACTCCACACAGTCACCCGAGGGTGGAATTGAACCCGGGTCCCTGGCGCTGTGGGCCAGCAGTGCTAACCACTGAGCCACCATATATCTAATTCAGTGGCAGAGCTTTCAAGGATTCAATCAATTTGAGGCGCTGAATGGCCTCTGCATCTTCCTGTTTTGGCCTCCGGGTTATCAGGGTAGCCTCCTCAAGAACGATCATGATCTATTTTCAGGATATAGGAGAGCTGTCAGACTGGGTAAACAAGATTCTCTTTGAAACAGACACCTCCAGTCGTAATCTTTCAAAGACCCATTAAATAGATGAAAACAGGAGACATTCAAATAATGGGATGATAGTCAATATTAATTGTTCAGTCACCGATGTGAGCAGTAAGTCTCCTTTGACATGTTGAATAATAAGATATGCTTTACTGCACAGCTGCTTTCAGTCTTACATATTTCCTCAAAAATAATAAAAACATCAGCGGAACAAAAGGAGGAAGTAAAAGCGACAGTGGGCGAGATTTTGGGATACTATGACTCACTTGTATTGGTCCCCTTATGATTCGGATCTGTGTGTGTACTCTACCATTTCGGAGGACTGACAAATAGCGAGTGCAAATCATATCTATCTAAAGGGAGCCACAGAATAAGGGACTTCACTGCAGAGCTTCAAACATCAGCTCAGTCAGGAGAAATGGCTTGAAGCAATGCTAGGGCCCAGTACATGGAACCTTATGGTGTCCCACGAAGCCCTGTCTGCATGGCTTCAGGTGTGTTAGCCCCCTTTGGGTGAAGCAAAGAGTCGTCCAATTGCTGCCCATAAGTGTGTTCAAGATTAACTCAGGTTCATACTTCTAGTGAATTGTGCAATAAATTTACAATTTCATAGAATCTTGCAGTACTAGAAGCCATCTGTTTAGCTATGTGAAGCCTTAGAATCTTTGCCTTCAATCTTTACCTGATCAATACAGACTGATTTAATCATCTTAATTGTCCTAGTTGACTGTAAAAGCATAAGAAGTAGGAGCAGAAGTAGGCCATTTGGCCCTTCAATATGATTATGGCTGATGGTGTACTTCCACCCTATCTTCCCACACTATCCCCGTACCTCTGTATGCAACAATCAGTCACCCTCCATCTTGAATATACCGAGCAACTTACTGCTCTCTGAGATAGAGAATTCCAAACATCCACAACTCTGTTGCTGAAGGAATTCCTACCCGTGTTGGTCCAAAATGGCTCACCTCATATTCTGAGACTGTGACCCCATGTTCCAGATTTGTCAGGAGAAAGCGAGGACTGCAGATGCTGGAGATCAGAGCTGAAAATGTGTTGCCGGAAAAGCGCAACAGGTCAGGCAGCATCTAAGGAGCAGGAGAATCGACGTTTCGGGCATGAGCCCTACTTCAGGAATGAGGAAAGTGTGCCAAGCAGGCTAAGATAAAAGGTAGGGAGGAGGGACTTGGGGGAGGGACGTTGGAAATGCGATAGGTGGAAGGAGATTAAGGTGAGGGTGATAGGCCGGAGTGGGAGTGGGGGCGGAGAGGTCAGGAAGAAGATTGCAGGTTAGGAAGGTGGTGCTGAGTT
>NC_057741.1:31928571-31964790 GCF_004010195.1 Chiloscyllium plagiosum | reverse complement strand
AAGGACATGCAGGTCCTTGGACTCCTCCATCACCAGACCATATCAACATGACTGCTGGAGGAAGAGCGCCTCATCTTTCCGCCTAGGAACCCTCCATCCACAAGGGATGAACTCAGACTTCTCCAGTTTCCTCATTTCCCCTCTCCCCACCTTGTCTCAGTCCTAACTCTCAAACTCAGCACCATCTTCCTAACCTGCAATCTTCTTCCTGACGTCTCCGCCCCCCCCCCCACTCCCGCCTATCACCCTCACCTTAACCTCCTTCCACCTATCGCATTTCCAACGCCCCTCCCCCAAGTCCCTCCTCCCTACCTTTTATCTTAGCCTGCTTGGCACACTTTTCTTATTCCTGAAGAAGGGCTCATGCCCAAAACGTCGATTCTCCTGCTCCTCGTATGCTGTCTGACCTGCTGCGCTTTTCCAGCAACACATTTTCAGTCCAGATCTGTCAGCCAGGGAAATCTACCCCTCGTCATCTCCAAAATCAAACCCTCTCAGTGTCTTATGTGTCTCAGTGATGTCACTCCTTATTCTTCTAAAATAAAACAAAGAACAGCTGGAAATCTGGACTAAAAGCAGAAACTGCTGGAAATATCTCAGCAGATCTGGCAGCATCTGTGAAGAGATAGCAGAGTTAACATTTTGAGTCTTGTGACCCTTCTTAATAGCTGTTGGTAGCTAGGAAAGGATAGTATGGCTAACATTTCTGTCTTGGCCCTGGTACAGTGTTCCAGGGAATCTCAGTGCAAGTTTGAAGAACAGCATCTCATTTTCTGCTAATGGACCCTGCAGTCTTTAGATTTCAGTATCAAGCTCAAAATGTTTAGTGCCTGAGCACCTGAGAGTTATAGAATCATAGAGATGTATAGCGGTCCAACTTGTCCATGCCAACCAAATAACCTAACCTAATCTAGTCCCATCCAGGTGCCTTTTAAATGTTCTAATTGTACTAGCCTCCACCACTTCCTCTGGCAGCTCATTCACCATCCTCTGCATGAAAAAGTTGCCTTTTAGGTCCCTTCTATATCTTTTCCCTCTCACTCTAAATCTATGCCGTCTCGTTCTGGACTCCCCCAATCCAGGGAAAAGACCTTGTCTATTCATCCTATCCACACCCCTCATGATTTTATAAACCTCTTTAAGGTCACCCCTCAGCCTCTGACACTCCAGGGAAAACTGCCCCAGCCTATTTAGCCTCTCCCTGTAGCTCAAATCCTCCAACCCTGGCAACATTCTTGTAAATCTTTTCTGAACCCTTTCAAGTTTCACAACATCCTTCCAATAGGAATTGCACGCAATATTCCGAAAGTGGCCTAACCAATGTCCTGCACAGCCACAACATGACATTCCTACTCCTATACTCAGTGTCCTGACCAATAAAGGAAAGCATACCAAACGCCCTCTTCACTATCCTGTATACCTGAGACTCCACTTTAATGTCCTTTATCCACTTCCATACCCATGCCCTGTCATCACATGGGCTGTTTTAAGCAACCAACGTACTTAGGGTACCCAATTTCAGCTCTCCCTTCTCCCTGGCTCACCATTATCCATCCTTTTGTCTGCCTAGATGTCTTTCTTTCCCTCGGGACTCTTTATCACCTCCCTACACCCTGTCTTCAGCATATATACCCCCATTTCCAAACTAGTATCTAGTTCTGAAGAAGGGTCACTGGACCTGAAACATTGACACTATTTCTCTCACCACAGATGCTGCCAGACCTGCTGTGTTTCTCCAGCAATTTCTTCTCTTGCCTCGATGTTGGACTGGGGTGTACAAAGTTAAAAATGACACAACACCAGGTTATAGTCCAACAGGTTTAATTTTAAGCACTAGCTTTTGGAGCGCTGCTCCTTCATCAACCACTTGATGAAGGAGCAGCACTCTGAAAGCTAGTGCTTAAAATTAAACCTGTTGGACTATAACCTGGTATTGTGTGATTTTTAATTTTCTCTTGCCTCATTCTTCTAACTTGTGCTGTATGATCTGTTTGTGCTGTGCTCCTCATCCTTCACATTGTTTTCCTAGTAATAAGTTTTAAAAATTGAAAACCGGAAGATCACCCCCTGAATCCCGTGTCACTGTTCCTCTAGAGGACCTTCCCTTTGTCGATATAGCACATGTTAACTTTTAATTGAAGAGCCAAATGGAACTGAAGCTGCTGAGAATTTCTTTGATCACCTGTTATGGGGCAGACTCCATTCCAAATGTGAGTCTAGGCTTGAACATTGTGTAAAAAGCAATCAACTGCACATTCAATGCTTAGCCCACAGTGTCAGCGCTGGCTCAGCCACCTTCATCAGATGAACAAGGGCTGTGCACCCAAAGACATTGTGGACAGTGAACTGATCACTGGGTCAGGACCTGCTGAGTGGCTATGCCTCTTCTATGAGGACACCTTCAAGTGAGATATGAAGATGGTGCATTGACACTGACAAGTGAGCAACAGTCACTTGATGGCCATGATCTCTGGGGGCTGATTCTTTGGAAGGGCATTGGAAAAGGTGAGCAGGAGCAGTTGCCTCAGCTGCCCAGGACGAGGGCCCAAAGAAAACAGAGGCCAGCCACTTGTGCACCTTCTCAGTCTACTGACTTCCTCTGCAGCAAGTGCGGCAAAGACAGACAGAGTAAAGCTTAATGCAAGGTTGACCACTGTAATGCGAAACATTTCTTTTATGAAACGGAAGGCTGACAACACCAAGAACCACAAACCCACAAGTACTCTGAACGTTGTCAGGTCCACAGCCACCCACCAATCATGAATCATCCTGAAACGACAATCAACTGTCCAGGCCAAGCTGCCAATGGTAAGTACTTCCCATCACCTTAGACATCAGTTTGCAAATCTCACAATGTGTTTCATGTGATATCCCAGGATTTCGATAAACTACTTTGTCTTATAAAAGGGTGACTATCTCAATGGCAAAATCCCATGAACTAAGCTGGACTCTAGAAAATTCAGCAACTCCTCCAACACATTCCAAGAGCTTCAATAAGGTATGGGTATCTTGAGAGAAGGAACGTGCATTTATATTGTACTTTTACAACCTCAGGACATTCCAAAGTGCATGTTATGCTGTATGAAGTGCTGAATAGTTAGCTCACGGAGCAGGCAAATCAGGTCAGTAATTTGTCCTTAAATTGGATATTTGTCCCTCTTTAACTCTGGGCAGAAGGCTAGTTTGCAATTCTGAACCTAGCAAAATCAAAGACAACTGAGTAACCCCTTCAAGATATCAATGTTGTCAATTTGTACCGCAAACATAGTCATGCCAAAGCGATCCCTGATGCTGACCACCCCACCGACTCAATGAATATAGAATAATGGTTATATTATAGCAGTAGTGATCTCATAGCATGGAGTAATAATCGAGATGGTTCAAATCCAGCTGTTAGACTTTGACAATTGACATTTAGTTTTAAATAAAAATCTGGTCCATATGATCAAGACTATGCCAAGTTTTCCAAAATTGATTCACTGACATCCCTTGGTGAAGGAACCTAGCCTTATCCAGTCTGATATAAATGTGACAACACTTCTATCTGCTATCTCAAATAGAAAGCCAACAGGCTGTTTGAAATCATTCTGAAGTCCCGACATCACAGTATGCCAGGTGCACCTTCATCATGAAAGAAGCTAAATATCTCAGCCTATTTAGAGTCATAGAGTCATAGAGATGTACAGCATGGAAACAGACCCTTCGGTCCAACCCGTCCATGCCAACCAGATATCCCAACCCAATCTAGTCCCACCTGCCAGCACCCAGCCCATATCCCTACAAACTCTTCCTATTCATAGACTCATCCGAATGCCTGTTAAATGTTGCAATTGTACCAGCCTCCACCATTTCCTCTGGCAGCTCAATCCATACCCGTACCACCCTCTGTTCGAAAAAGTTGCCCCATAGGTCTCTTTTATATCTTTCCCCTCTCACCCTAAACCTATGCCGTCTAGTTCTGGATTCCCTGACCCCAGGGAAAAGACTTTGCCTATTTACCCGATCCATGCCCCTCATAATTTTGTAAACTTCTATAAGGTCTTCGACGTTCCAGGGAAAACAGCCCCAGCCTGTCCAGCCTCTCCCTGTAGCTCAAATGAGAGACAATAGTCGTTGGGCTTGCCAGTGACACCCACATCGTGGGAAAGAAAATCTCATATACAGCCAGGAGCACAATTAATTCTCCAATCCCAAACTCAACCGCAAAGCTGTGGGAAAGCGCAGGTAATCCACTCAGTAGAAAGGGGGAGGAGAAACATTCAGGCAGAAAATGACTTTTGCACCCACTTCCTTGCATTTTTCTTTCTAATTTGCCTTGGAAAGCACTGGACATCTATGGCCCATCCCTAATTGCCTCTTTCACCGTTTCAGAAGGTGGCTAAGAGTCAACCACATTGCTGTGGGTCTGGAGTCACATGTAGGCTAGACAAGGTAACATTAGCAGATTTCCTTTCCCAAAGGATGTTGGTGAACCAGAGGCATTTTGACAACAATCGAGGATGGTTTCATGGTAAAAATTGGGCGATTAGCCTTAGGTTCCAGTTTTAAAAACAAAAATTATTCCACCAGCCACTGAGATGGGATTTGAACCCTCCGGGTCTCTGGATTTCTATTATCCAGTGACATGGCCATTCTGTCCCTGTCCCTTAAACGGAGCTGGTGATTATTGTCCAGTCTTCCCATCGTTGTGGCCCAAGCTGATCAAAGTGCACTACCTGGAAACAAAACCAAACTTCTCAAATTTCTTTTTGTACCACGCCTGCTTGTGTTTATCTCATATGTCATTTGATCCATGCTGCCAGCAATCTAATACTTAACGAGTTAAATTAAAACAGTGTAAATTCTGATCGCAGAAACTCAGGTAGGCTGTTTTGACTTTTATTCCATCAAGGTCATGATATTGTGAAGTTATCTGTATTGTGTATACAGTATGTGCCATAAAGCAAAACAACAAGCAAATTCTAGTCACTGTTTATAAAGAAATCCGTAACTCAACACACTGTGCCCAGCCTTATCTTTCCACTAATTATACTTTGGATCTTTAGTCCGATTATGCGTTGGAATTTAGGGTGTGTACGGGCCATAAAGTCAGATGATTATTAAAAAAAAGAAAATCATTGCCATTCAATGATCCTGAAATCTGCTGGGAAGCTCACTTTCACACATCAGCTGTAACAGCTTACAACAGAGGGCACGCTGCAGTGTTCACCACCAGGAAGCCACCCTGTAGGTAAGGGAGTGCAACTCCATCGATGGGAAGCTGAAGTGGGCTTTCATTGCAGTTGGGCTGCTGCTCCTGGTAGCTTATAATTTTCTGGAATGCAGCACGTTCTGGCACAGATCCAGCTGAAGTCACAGTGTAGTGGGGCACAATAAGAATCTGTTCTGTGACAAAATCATGGGATAAAATGGAAGAGTAGAACTGGTGCATGCGAAAGTGAGTTTGAGCCTTTGCATTGCATGTTTGCGTATTAATGCGTGCCTGTGTATATGGCTTACCGTATTTATGAGTATATAGATTATTCATCTGTTTATAGTTGGATTTGTGTTTGTATAAGAGTGTTTGTGTGCGTGAAACCATGTGAACATATAGGATTGCGAGTATGCAGTTTTAAATTTGTAACTGTAAAGAAATGTTTGAAAGAAAAATTTGCATTTTATAGTGCCTGTCATGAGCACAGTACATTGCAAAGCACTTTAGAGCCAATGAAATCAAAATACTGCAGAATCTGGAAAATCTAAAATAAACACAGTAAATGCTGGAGAAACCTCACAGGTCTATAGAGAGAGAAACAGTGTTAATGTTTTGAGTCCAGTGACCCTTCATCAGTACGGATGATGCAGGACTCAAAATGTTAAATCTGATCTGTACAACAAAAGCTGTACTCAACTGCACCCGTTCAAAACTACCATATGGTCGACGAATTGTCAGCTGTAGCTCAAATGATTAAATTAAAGTGCAACAAAATTACAAAATGTTGTGCTAAAGGTCTGAAATAAAACACAAAGTGCTGAAGAAACTCAGCAGAACTGACAGCCTCTGTGGAGAGAGAAAGAGTTAACATTTCAGGTCCAACATGACTCACCTTCAGAACTGGAATGGGCTGGAAAATTATGGATTTTATGCTGTTGATGATGCGGAGGAGGAGGGAAGGTGAGGATGCCAAGAGCAAAAGGCAAAGGGAGTGGTAATATGATTGGAGATGCCGGTGTTGGACTGGGATGTACAAAGTTAAAAATCACACAACACCAGGTTATAGTCCAACAGGTTTATTTGGAGTGCTGCTCCTTCATTAGGTGGTTGTAGAGTATAAGATCATAAGACACAGAATTTATAGCAAAGGTTTACAATGTGAGGTAACTGAAATTATATATTGAAAAGACCTGGATTGTTTGTTAAGTCTCTCATCTTTTAGAATGACCATACTGGTGAGTGATAATAGTAATAGACGAGTGATATAGGTTATGGAAAAAAAATGGTAGGTGTGAATAATGGAAAATAAGTCAGCTTTGTGAGAGTGAACCCCCTGCAAACAAGCCACTTTGGCTGTGATGTGAGGGGAATCAGAAGGGAGAACACTGTTCATGCTCTGAAAGTTGTTGAACACAATGTGAGTCCTGAAGGCTATAAAGTGCCTAAACAGAAAATGAGCCTGCTTTGCAAGAAGCTTAGAACAGAACTATTTTCAAGACAGCTAGGCATAAAATTAGATTTGCTTAATTATATTTGTCCACACTGAAGGGACTGCATAAGATTCAACTCCGCAAGAGTGGCAACTCCTCATGATTTCTTTTTTATTTGGTTTAGGGATATGTGCATCCCAAGCTCAGGTGGAATAGATTACACATCTCAGAGAAAAGTGATCTGAACTGTTGCCATCTTTGTGTGTGGGTTAGATGGGAATTTGGAGGTCATGTGGTTACCATGCTACCTTTGACTTTTGAAGTGGCAGAGTTTGTGGGGAAACGTGCTGTTGAAATTGGAGCCTTGGAGTGTTGGGGTGTTGATCTTATCCATGGTGAAGCACTGCTGCCAGTGTATGTGGCTGGTTTTTGAAAGTGCTGTCAAAAGACCTGGCCAACCTACATACTCATTGTCAGATGATTGATTGGTCACAAAAACATTGCAGATGTGCCAACGATCAGGAATAGAAAAGCCAATTCTTTCTTACTTTGCTGTGAGTGATGAAGGCAATGAGATTCATAAGCAGGGTTGGTCACTTTGTTGAAGTTTAATGGACTGGTGCTGCTTTGGATGTTTATATAGAAATTGTTGGACTGTACAAATAACCCCATAGTCCATCAAGTTCTCCCTGTACCATCCTGGTAACCTCATTAGTTAATGATAAGGAATTGTCTCTATCAATGAATCCACAACAGACAGGTTGCTTGTCCAGGGGGTCAGGACCCCAATGTCAGATGCATTGGCCACCTGACTTGACACCTCCTTCCCCCACCCCCAACCAAAAAAATGTGATTTTGTTTTTGAAAAGCTGCATTGTTAGTTGTCAGGGAGTGTACTCACCATTCAATTAACAGGCTGAGGCTAGACAGCCACATTACTGTCCAAGCGTAGGTCTAAAGAAACAACGAGCAGCCTGTGTTTGCTGTAAACTTCCTTCGATGAAAGACTCCTAATTTGCTTTGATAGTCATGGTTAGACTGTAGGAAACAAAGAACCCAGTTTACCCACAACAAAATAAAATCTGAAATAACTGCAAATGCTTTAAATCTGAGGCAAAAATGGAAATTGCTGGAAAAGCTCAGCAGGTCTGGCAGCATCTGTGGAGAGAAGTCAGAGTTAACGTTTTGGTTCTAGTGAATTGATGGTAGCGAGGAAAATATTGGTTAATATGCAGAAGATAGCGTAGGGGGAAGGATAAGGAGTAAATGATAGGTTGAGAAAAGAACAGTTAGACAGACAAAGGAGTGGATAATGATCTGGCTAGGAGAGTGAATAAATGTTAATGAAGGTTATTAGTGGCTAACAATGGATGGTATGTAATAGCAAACTATGTGATATCAAGACCTGGTTGTGGGGGTTGGAGTAAGAATAGAGGAGAGCTGAGGCCCTAAAGTTATTGAACTCAATATTGAGTGCTGAAGGATACAGTATCCCCAGGCAGAAACGTGATGCTGTTCTTCCAGCTCGTGCTGAGCTTTGCAAGAGCACTGCAGCAAGCCTGAGACAGAGATGTTAGTCAAGAAACAGTGTGGTGTGTTAAAATCTAGAGTGTGGTGCTGGAAAAGCACAACAGGTCAGGTAGTAACAGGGGAGCAGGAAAATCGATGTTTCGGGCAAAAGTCCCTCATTCCTGATTAAGGGCTTTTGCCCGATATGTCAATTTTCCTGCTCCTAGGATGCTACTTGACCTGCTGTGCTTTTCCAGCAACACACTCTCAGCCCTAATCTCCAGCATCTGCAGTCCTCACTTTCACCCTGGTGTATTAAAGTGGCTGGCAACTGGAAGCTCAGGGTCATTTTTGTGATCAGAATGCAAGTGTTTTGTGAAGCAGTCACGCAGTTTTTGCTTTGTTTCCCACGTAGAGGAGACTGCATTGTGAGCAGCAAATGCAGTAGATGAGATTGTGTGAAGTGAGCTGCAGGGAGAGGCTGAATAGGCTGGGGCTGTTTTCCCTGGAGTGTCGGAGGCTGAGGGATCTCCTTGTACAGGTTTATAAAATCATGAAGGGCATGGATAGGGTAAATAAACAAGGAGTAGGGGGTCCCAAAACTAGAGGGCATAGGTTTAAGGTGAGAGGGAAAAGATTTAAAAGGGACGTAAGGGACAACGTTTTCACACAGAGGGTGGTGCGTGTATTGAATGAGCTGTCAGAGGAAGTGGTGGAGGCTGGTACAATTACAACACTTAAAAGGCATCTGGATGGGTATGTGAACAGGAAGGGTTTAGAGGGATATGGGCCAAGTGCTGGCAAATGGGACTACATTAATTTGGGATATCTGGTCGGCATGGACGAGTTGGACAAAAGGGTCTGTTTCCGTGCTGTATATCTCAACGACTCTAAAAGGCAGGTGAAGTGCTGCTTCACCTGGAAGGTGTGTTTGGATCCTTGGATACTGAAGAGGGAGGAAGTAAATGGACACGTGTTACACCTACTGTGGTTGCAGGGATAGGTGCCATGAGCTGTGGGAGTGATGTTGGTAGTGAAAGCACACCCAGCAAGCTCCCCCAAACCGTAATGAAATAAATGATCAAATAATCTAATTACTAAGTGTTGTTTAAGGGTTGAATACTGACCTGGGTACCTCTGATCTATGATCTGTTATGAGGAAAGCACAGAGTTTTCTTCCCCTTAAATTCCTTCATCACTCACCCTACAGATAATCTGACAATGATACCGCAACATTGAGATTGGATTTACTCTAAATTGCTATTGTGCCAATAGGCCATGCCTGGCAGATCGCAATTATTTGGGTCAGCTCAAGGACTCATTCAGCATCAACCTTCACGGAAACTCTCAGAGAGCTGCTTGGAGTAGTCACCCTGCTTTTCCCCCGGATTACTGTTTGAATGAATCAGCCAAAGCTTGGGTAGATAGGGTGTTGCACCCAAATGGAGAAGGTTTACCCCAGTATGCATGACTGAATAATCCCCTGCTGGCTGAAGTGATTGCTCAGCTACTTTCAGCCCACTCCCCCTTCTTATTAACCATCCAGCCCTTTGAGCGAAAGTTTTGTATCTTTCAGCCTTTGACAATTTCCTGATTTCTGACCTCAGCCTTTTGCGAGTCTTTTCTTGTGCCTTCTTCCTTTCAGTCACATTCTGCCTTAAACACCATCGGTGTGCAATATCTTTCCGTTCTCAACCAGGGCTTATACTTTGAAAGTCAACTTGGACCCTTGGCTCTTCACAGGATGTTGCCTGATGAGTTTATAACCTCAGCTGTCTAGCACCCGCTGGGCTTTTTCTCTCACTGTTGGTCTTTATCCAACTCCTGCCAGGAACGAAAATGACAAGCCAGTGCTTGGCTGTGCAAGTGTGGGAAAATCACAAATACGAGGTGTACTGTATTATCGATGTCTCACTGCAATTATACAGGGCCTTGGCGAGACCGCACCAGAAGTACTGTGTGCGGTTTTGGTCTCCTTATCTGAAGATGGGTGTTCTGGGTACTGGAGGATATGAGACCAGTGTTCACCAGACTGATTCCTGGGATGTTAGGAAGAGAGACTGGATCAGTTTGGACCATACTTGCAGGAATTTCGAAGAGCCAGAGAGGAGTCAAATCCTAAGAGGACTAGACAGGGCAACATGGGCAGGACATTCTCAATGACTGGGGAGCCCAGCACTAGGGGTCACAATTTAAGGATATGGGATAGGTCATTTAGGACAGAGATGAGCAGAAATGTCTTCACCCAGAGAGTGGTGAGCTTGTGGAATTCTCTGCCACAGCAAGTATTTGAAGCCAAAGTATTGAATGCTTTTGAGGAGTTAGACATTGTTCTTAGGGCTAAAGAGGTCAAAGGGTATGGGGAGAAATCAGGAACAGGGCATGAGTTGGATGATCATCCACGATCATGTTGAATGACGGAGCATGCTCAAAGAGCTGAATGGCCTACTCCTGCTCCTGTTTTCGAAGTTTCTATCATCAATGTGCTCACAATGGGAAGCAGACAGAATGCATTGCCAAAAAGTAGAGAATTCTTCTTGTTAGCTCACAATGGGTGATGTGCGCACAACGAGCTGTAATTAGTCAGCCTGTGCTGAAGATGGTGCTTTAGGAGGATACACAACAGCACGGCATCTCCCTTTTCTGCAGTGCAGTTAGCATTGTGGTGACAAACAGCAAGACATCTTTTCATTCACTCTTCTCCTTATTGTTGTTGATAATGTTTATCCACCTGTCGAAGGACTGTCGTTTCTGTTCCCTGGCCATCATTTCCTCATACTGACAGATTGCTGAAATTGGCAGGCAGCTTGTTGGCATCTTAGTCGGTCCAACCATCATGTGGTGAAAGGTGTCTATGTCACATAAAGTTGCGCCATCCAATTGTGGACCTGTAAGATTTGGATGGTCTTAATTTCCTGCTGTATAAAGCTAATAGATTATTGTTTGTAGAAGAAAGACTTGCAGTTATTCAGCCCATTGTATGAGCATTGGACAGCCCAAAGTGCTTTTGCAGCCAATGAAGGATATTTTGAAGTGTCATCACAAAGGTTACATACCCTTTGACCTCTTTAGTCCTAAGAACAACATCTAACTCTTTGAAAGCATTCAATATTTTGGCCTCAAACACTTCCTGTGGCAGAGAATTCCACAAGCTCACCACTCTCTGGGTGAAGACATTCCTCCTCAACTCTGTCCTAAATGACCTATCCTGTATCCTTAAACTGTGACCCCTGATTCTGGGCTCCCCAGTCATTGAGAATGTCCTGTCTTGTCTAGTACTGTTAGGATTTGACTCCCCTCTCACTCGGAAATTCCAGCAAGTATAGTCCAAACTGATCCAGTCTCTCTTCCTACTATCCCAGGAATCAGTGTGATAAACACTGATTGCATATCTTCCATAGCCAGAGCACCAGTGCAAAAGCCAATCTGATAATTGGGCAACAGATAATCTGTTTCTCATGATGCTGAATGAAGGATAAATATTGATCAGGACATCAGGAATAACTCCCCAGCTCTTCATCAGAATGGTGCCATTGGATCTTTTATGTCTACTTGAGAGGGCAGCCATGCCATTGGTTTAATGTCTCCTTTGAAAGATGGCACAGTCAACAGTGCAGCATTCCCTCGGTACTGCTTCAGAGCATCAGCCTACATTTCTCTGCTCACATCTTGGAGTTATACTTGAACCAGCAACGCTTATGACTCACAAATGGGTGAACTGCGACATTTAAAGTTTTTATGGTCCAATCCAAAAGGAAAAGAATTCACACAGTGCCTTTGGCTAGCGTAGCAAGACACAAAATTCTTCCTAGCCAGTGAAATACTTCGTTGGCGGCTGATCACTGTCATGGAGGAAGCCGAAGGAAAAACTGACAAATGCTGGTGTTACCCCACGTAGAGTTAGAGATGTACAGCACAGAAACAGACCCTACGGTCCAACTCATCCATGCCAACCAGATATCTTAAATTAATCTCGTCCCATTTACCAGCACTTGGGCTCATATCTCTCTAAACCCTTCCTATTCATATACCCATCCAAATGCCTTTTAAAAGGTGTAGTTGTCCCCGCCTCCATCACTTCCTCTGGCAGCTCATCTCAGTCAGTAACTACAAAGTGAAAAGATCTTTTGAGTGGATCCCTTCAATATTAAATGCTGCAATCTTTGGTAATCTATTGGATTTTGACGTGGAAACTACTTGGCATGGTTTAATGTTGTGTCAGCCTCGGCTTGTTTTGTTAGAAGGCAATGGGTTCAGGTTCCCCTCTGGAAGCTGAGCATTTTCACCGCAGTACTGTTCCAGATGCCATCTCTTGAATCGAACATTCAGGCAAGGTACCCGCTAGTCTCTGAGGCAGGTACAGACTATCAGATGGCAAGACTGTGAAGATATTTACAGATGATCTTGGCCAATATTTGATTCCTCAAGCAAAACCCTAAGCCATGGTCTGGTTATGGTTGTGTTGCCGTTTGCAGGAGCTTGCTGTGCCTAGACAGAGAGCTGCATTTCTGATTACAACAGAGACTTTACCTCAATAGTACTCCATTGGCTGAAAAATGCTTTGGAAAGTTGTGGGAAGATGCTATATAAATGGAAGTCTTTCGTGAGTTGGATGCTAAGCATTTGTATTAGTTTTATCTCAGTCAGCTGGGTGGTTGGTTTGTGATGCAGGGTGATGCCAACAGCATGGGAAAAAATTCTGCACCAGCTGAGGTTATCATAAAGGACCCTCCTTCATAATCTCTTCCCTGGCCTGAGACGTGGTGACCCTCAGGTTAAACCACCACCAGTCGTCTCTCTCACTCGTTCTCTAATGAGAGAGCAGTCAATGGTTCTCTGGGGCTGTGGCAACGTAACTTTTACCTTTTCGAATGGTCAAGCATGAAGCCATTTTACATTTTTCATTAAATTGTGAACTAACAGCCCATTTTACAACCCAGCTGAAAATCAGGCACGTCTTAAACTGCTGTTGTTTTGCCCGGTTGTCCGTCAGCTGAATTCTTCACCTCCCGTCTCGACGGCTGTAAATGATTACTAATCATTAATGCGAAATATCAGTAAGCTCATTTGCATGAGGCATGTTGCCATCACAGGAAACATAGCCTGCCTTTTATGTTCCGACCACACAATTGTTATTGTCGGCTCCAGAAAAGAGTTATGCTTCATAAAGGCTAATCAAACACCACAGACCTTTTCTTTTTTAACTGTGCTGATTTGTTTTGTACTGAATCTGCCCCCTCCCCCTGCAAAAATGTGCTGACCGGATGCAAATAACAGAAAGTGCTGAGTAGATGGATTGAAACTTAATTGTAAGCAAGAGCACTGTGCCTTTCAAATACAATGGCCTGTTGGAACAAATGGAGAGTGAGGTGGCCAGCTGGCAAAGGTTTGGTTTCCCTGCGTTCAATTGCTGTGTGGGGCTACGAGACTGAGAAACTTGCTTGACACTAAGTCAGGTTTAGGAGCCGAGAGTGTCTGTGTGTGTGTGTGTGTGTGTGTGTGTGTGTGTGTGAGTGTGTGTGTGAGTGCGTGTGAGTGTGTGTGTGTCCATGTCAGGAGCCATCCTGATACCCTGTGGTCCCTCCTCTGTTCTTGAGGCTGCCGCTTTGGAAGCAATCCTGGCACAGGAAGTAAAGGTAGCCTTTTTGTTAATAACGCAACTCTTAATTCCTGGGGCTGGTGGTGGGCAAAGTGTTTGCGCTGGCAGGAGATCACAGAACCAGAGGTTACAGGTTTACAGTAGGGATGGAAAAAGAGCAAATGAGGAGATGATGTTGTTTTGTTAACCCAGCAGAACTTGTTATGATTTGTTTACAATATCTGAGCAAGTGTGCTGAAGGAAGTCACTTATAAAAGACAGCAGCTCACACACTCAGAAGTAAATCATTTCTAAGCTGTGGGGAGGAGAGTAGAACAAATCAAATAACTTTGTCCAGAGATGGAGACAGACACAATGAGGTTAGGAGCTTCCTTCAATGCTGCAGAGGCTGATAATGTTCCTGACTGATGGTGATGTTTGAACAATTGTAAACTAAGTTGGTGACAATCTTCAAACTCTCATCAAGTGCCATTCCAACACGTCAGGATCCTCAGCAGGCTAATTTTTTTTTAAAATGGACTTGGAATCTGTCCATCACTGGCCAGGCCAACATTTATTGCCCATCCCTAATTGCCCAGAGAGCAGTTAAAGATCTACCAAATTGCTATGGGTCTGGAGTCACATGTAGGCCAGACCAGATAAGGACAGTAAAATTCCGTCCCTAAAGGTCATTAGTGAACCAGATTGTTTTTTTTTACAACTGACAGCAGTGGCTGCACAGTTTTCCATTAGCCAGCTTCTTTTTAATTCAATTAAAGTTTTCCTGTGTGCTATGGTAGGATCCAAACCCATGACTCAGGTCATTAGCCTGAGGTTCTGGATTGCTAATAACGGTGACATTACCACTATTTCACTGCCTCCATGATTAATCCTCCCAGTTTACCTACATCAATTAAAATCTGCACGGTTTGTGGGAGTTAAATTATTTAAAAATGAAAAGGTTCCCTCCCCATAGAGAAACATGGAAACTAAGAGCAGGAGTTGGCCATTGGGCCCTCCACGCCTGCTCCACCATTCAATATGATCATGGCTGACCCTCCATCTCAACACCATATTCCTGCTTACCCCCCCCCGTACCCCTTGATACCTTAAAGATCTAAAAGTTAATCTCTCTCTTTATAGAATATATTCTGTGACTTGGCCCCCTCAGACTTCTGTGGCAGAGAATTCCATGCTTTGAGTGAAGAAATGGTTCCGTATCTCAGTCCTCAATGGTCTGCCTGAGACTGTGTCCCCTAGTTCCAGCCTCCCAACCATGAAAAGTCACCCTCCCTCCACGTAGCCTGTCCAGCCCTGTGAGAACCTTATACATTTCATTCAGTCATATCTGATCCTTTGAAACCCACGTTAGTAAAGGCCCAGTGAAGGTCTAGAGTTCTCTCCACCCTCCAAGTCCTGTGGATTTGCGATCAGCGGTGGTTTCAGTATTGAACACATGGCAAGTCCTTCAAACCACCCACAACTTACAACGTTCATGATCCAATGCACTTTATTATGGAAGTAGGAAGTTGCTTCTCATGTTTCTAGTGCAGACTCATCAACTCAGCAAGGCCATTGAGAGCAACTAGTGCTGCGGTCATGGAGTTCAATAGACTTCTATTAGACAACGGTGGGTCTGACTGATTGGTAAGGTGAATAGAAACTGATCTATTTTTGTAATGCTCCAGTATTGAATAAGTGACGAGGAAAAGAGAAACTCCAAAATATTTTCTGTTATCAATTGAAACTAGTTACCCAGTTAAACCTGCACATATAATATTCTTTCCCAGCACATGGAACTTAACAGCTAGAGTAATAATCTCAATCATACCCCACAGTGGCACCTTCATCAGGACTTTAAAGACATATTCGTACAAAGTTCAGTCCAATTATCAGAGGACATCTTTGACCATGTCACACTTGTGAGTTGAGTCACAGGAGACGAGTGAGGGTGCCAGTGTTTTGAGGTGCCCACATGACTGGCCAATTCTGAATTGCTGGCCCTTTAACAAACATTATCTCCCTGTTCCAGACCAAAAAGACAAGGCCAGAAGGCAGACCAGGGTCTTTCCCCGTGCCCCAGCCTGAGTACTCGAGTGGCACTCCAGAAACGGCCCGGACACTGACTGTCAAAAGCCCCAGACGAGAGGAGATGGAGTCGTCAGAAGAACTGGAAGCTAGTATAAAAGATCTGGAGATAAACAGCAGGTTAGTCACCACGTAATAGTCCAACTGGATCTTTTCCAATTACTTTTGAATTCAAGATAGAAAGTATTGACCTTAAAACCACATTGGGATTCCAGGTGAAAGGTTCACAGCCACAATCTATGTATGAGCTGTAGATTTATTTTGCTCTTTGGACAATGTGCCCTTGTAGAGTCAGAGCTGTCTACAGCACAGAAAAGGGCCATTCAGCCCATTGAACCTGCTTCAGTCAAAAGCAACCATGTAGTTATTCTAATCCCAGTTTCCAGCACTTGATCCTTGGCTTTGGCATCACAAGCGGAAATCAAAACACTTCGGAAACATGATAAGGGCTTCTGTCTCTGTCATCCTTACAGGCAGTTCCAGATTCCCACTGTCCTGTGAGTGAAATTTTCTCTAAACCTCCTGCACCTTGACTTAAATCTATGTCACTGATCTCTCCACCAAGGGGAAACATACCTTCCAGTCCACCCTGTCTGTGCCCCTCATAATTTCATACATCTCAACCATATTGCCCCTCAGTCAATCCCAAAAGATGTGTTTTTGACCAATCTCTGTAGAAATATTATCGCACACCTCTGGGGAAGATGGGACTTCATTCCAGGATCTCAAGCCCAGACAGCATTCTGCCACAAGTGCACCGCAAACATGGAGGCGATGATCCCATTGTGTCACTGACTCCTGGAGGCCAGCAATTCCCCAAGGTGTGCTTCCTTTAAACACAGTTCTCCTCTGGGGTTCCTGGCTTGTGAAATCATAGCTGAGCTCTAATTGCCTCTGAGGTAAAAGCATATCAGTATCGATGAAAATAACCCAAGCAACAAAGGGGAAAGTTTTCCCTGGATGGGTGCAGTCTCTATGAATCACCTATCCTTTTCGTCAAATTTGTTCTTGGATGGTGAATGCTGCTGGCAGTTAATGTCCATCGTCAACTGACATGAGGAAGCTGCCTTTTTGCTCCAGTTTACTCAACTCCATACCGCTAGGGAGAGCTCCAGCATTTCAGCCCAGTGACAGTGAAGAGGCAGCACTATAGTTCTAAAGCTGAATGGTGTGCTGCTGGGAGGTGATGCATCCACCCATCTGTTGTTCTTCTAGGTGCTAGAGGTTTGGGTGTAGCTGATGAAGAAGCCAGGCTGGCCCTGCACCATATCTTGTAGATATTGCCAAAGTGCGCCCACTTTTAAGGCATTTGGCATAACGTTTGGATGATTTTTCCAGGAACGTTATCCACGTCCAGTGCTGAGCAGCTGTGGTCACCCCATTATGCTCCAAACATCCTTTCTTAAGCCCAGGCCTCTGTGCAGGGAAGGTGTGAGGTGAATGTTGGTTGCTTTTGCCTTCAGTTTCACAGTCAACTTTACCAGCTCCCACATTCCCTGGAACTTTCCAACTGAACTAGCACAGCAGAGATTCCCCGTGCTGTAGCCGGGGCTGGCTGAGTGCTTTTTCTTTATTTGAAATCTGGTTTGCAAGTACATGGTGTGCTCGCCCACTGCATTTCTGCATACCTTTCAGGTGGCAGCAACTGATTGATATTTACTGTCCATGGTGCAGGCATTGAAGCATGACTGCCTGTTTATTTATGTATTTGCAGTAATGTAAAACGCACCACGGCAGCTGAAAGTTAAAAATAGAGCAGCATTTCGAATGCTCAGACTTAACCGCGCCGGCCTATCGCAGTGACTTGTCTCCAGTGCGCTGTACACACTGGCTCATGTAAACGATCAAGTGGTCAATTAATTGAACAAACTGATTCTGTAAGTCCCCTGAGGGCTTACATCAGTAAATGCCCAATATCAAGCGTCTGTTATCCATGCCATGATGTTTGCCCACTGAGATGCCAGTCACTCCTGCTTGCAACAGCTCTTACCCCGTTAGTTAAAGCTACGTCAGTGACACCTTGGTAAGTTAATGAGGTTGTGCTAACCTGAGGGAGTACTCCGCACTGGCTCCCACACACTACACACTAGTCCACAGCTCCCTCTTCCACTCCCAACCTTCTGGCTGATATTCAACCGGAATGTGACACCCTTTAGAATTCAGTTTAGAAACGAACATAATCATCTGGCAGAGGATTAGCTGCCTTTACACAAGGGAGCATGTGTCTTTGTAGCAAGACTGTTGACGCAGGAGTTGGTAACTCAAATTACAGGCACTGCATATGTCAGTCAATTGGAGTAAAAACATCATTAAGATGAACAAAATTGAACATAGACAATCATGAATGGTTCCTGTTTAGTAAATGGTTCAATTCAGTTCACTGTCACAGATTTGTTTAGCCATCATCACTGACCATTAAAGGATTGTCACTTCCATTATTTACCAAGCTTAATGTTTTGAACTTTCCGAGCTGGACTTTCATGGAATCGGGAGGCAGGTTCACCTCTGAGTGGTGAACCCACCCTCTTCTGGGTGGACCAAGGAACATTTGTAACTGCTGAGGGGTTTGGAGTCATTGCAGGTCAGATGGGGTTTTAAGAGTGGGAGCAGACGAAGATGGACCCAGGTCATAATCTGGCCTGACTGGGCAGCCAGAGAGTGGAGAGAATACAGAACTCACTCATTTATTATGTTTCAAGACCAGATTACTGACCTTCAGTTCAAGACAAACTGCTTGAGGAGAAGGCAAGGTCAACAACTGTTTATAACACCATTTATTACATAATACAGAACACAACATTCAAAAATATACCTGGCAGATATTCCTGACTGTTATATTATTAAAAGATGATTCAATGAACTCTATCACCTAATACTAGAGGGTCTACGCTGCATATTCTACATGTTCCTAACATTCACAGAGCTAAATATCAGGCTTCTGCCTACCTCTCCTTGTGTTACTCCCTTCTCTAACTCTGCCCACACTGTGCCATTTATGCCCAGTGAGGAGCAGTTCTGTGACATCATCCACAAGGTTGTTTCAGGTTTCTAAAGCCCTTGAGTAGCACTCACTACCATTGGCTTTTGCCCGAAACGTCGATTTTGCCTGTCCTCGGATGCTGCCTGAATTGCTGTGCTCTTCCAGCACCACTGATCCAGAATCAGGTTTCTAAAGCCCTTGAGTAGCACTCACTACCATTGGGTGGGTTGAAGGGAACAGTGTCGATGCACATAAGGGAAAGCTGGATATGGATATGAGGAAAGAGGGGATAGAAATTGATAACATTGGAGATAGAAGATTAAAATGAGGCTCAAGTGGAACTTAAAACTGTCATGGACTGTTTGGGCCAAATGGCCTATCTCTGTGTGTAATGCATTCTCTGTTATTTTATGTAGTTTTTGAGTGACCATTTTCATCACAGAGAGCTCAGTTTATTGTGGAACTTAATCAGTACCATTTGGAAGGTGCTGGGGCTGATGGGTGAAGGGCTTTGGCTTTGATTTGCTCAGACCTGACCATCGTGAGTGAATCTTATTAAGGATTTTTTTTGGCACCTCGCTGAATGTGTTCATAAGCCTTTGCACAAACTGACCCTCCTGCTGCTAGGATACCTCACAATCACTGAGTAAAAATACTCACAAACTGTAGATAATTGACAGGTTTCTAGTCGTATATTTTTAATTAATTTCTCATTTGAATTGTGTTCTTGAATGTATGCGAGTGTATGTTTCTGTGTGCAATGCATGTGCATGTGTGTGTGCAAGTATCTATGTTTGGTTTGTGTGTGTTTCTATGTGTTTGTATATACATATTTTTGTTTTCTGTATCTTTCTGTACCTTTTCCTATTTGTACATTTCTGTGTTTGTGTGTTGTGTATTAACAGTGCTTATGTGTTTACTTCTGAGTGTATCTATGTTTATGTGTCTGTTTTGATGTGTGTGTTTCTTTGTTTAGTTATTTATTTCTTTGTGTTTGTGCATGTGTGTATTTATCTGTATATATCTGCATGGGTATGTGTCTCTGTATGCTTATGTGTGCAAATCCTGTTTGTTTTTGAGTGTATGTTCAATGTGTGTGTTTCTATGTATTTCTGCGTGTGCGAAAATCTCTATATCTGTGCACCTCTATATCTGCATATTTATCTGTGTCCATGTATGTCTGTGTTAATATATGTATATGTCCATATATTTATGTGTATCCATGTATTTAAGCATATCCGTGTATCTATGCAAGTGTATATGTATCTGTGTTTTTTCACTATCCAATTCTTTTCTCACTACTATCTGCCTGCAGTTTGTACCAGCTCTGGTGCAGTGGTCCAGACTCCCCACGGTTGCTTTTCTAGATTTATTAAAATTCAGCTAACCTTCCACAACTATTCAGGATTGCTTCATAAATAACAAAACATTGGCGATGTGAGATTGCTGACAGTCCTACTTTCATCAAAGGCATAACAGTCTCTAATCTGTATAATACTCTATCACTGTGCAATGCCAGAAACAGATAAAAACAACTCCCACACTGCCTAACCTTTGGGTCAGACTGCTTTCAGTTAAGTTGGTACCTATTTCTGTATAAATAGATCTGATAAAAGTTGTTGATAGAAGGTTGCACCAGTGTGGGTCTGTTGACTGAACGAGTGACATATATAGAACAAGTCTAAGTTTAGAAGACTGCCAATCTGGAAAGACTTTTACATCAAGTAGATTTAGGTTTGTGAGAGTACTAAATACCAACTAGCATTTTTAAAATTTTACGTTTCTCCTCAGTGTTTTGCTTAGAATTCCTTTACTGTAATGAAACATTACAAATTAAAGAACTAATCCTTAAAATGTGGGTTTGGAGATTACTCATTGTCAGTCAGGAATGTTATTTTCATTTGGAATCTCAGAATGATACTTATTTCCTGGATGTGAAATCCTTTCTGGTTGTTGTGTGATATCAAATAATGACTAACCCCAACCCCAATAAATCCCAATAAGTCCAAAACTCTTATTTGGACTTATTTTCTTTTATATTAAGCTCTATATTTTCATCATTCATGCTCCTTCTATCATACATTGGCTCTGAGTCACACAAAGAATTCAGTTTCAAATCTATGTGTTTAAATCCCTCCATAGCCTATGATCTCTGCAGCCCTCTCCACCCATCGCCCCTGTGCTCACTGACTACATTGTTTCCCAGTCCAGGAATGTCTGCACTTACAAATTCTCATTGCTGTGTTCAAGGCTGCCTATGCTCGCCTTTGCTGTAGAAACTGTTCCAGCAGTAAAGCATTCTGCACTATCTCATTCTCCAACCTCTACCAACTGTGGCCATGCTTTCATCCTGATAGCGCCAAATCTTGGAAATTCCTCCCTAAACAGCTCTTTTTATTTCAATCTTTCACTCTCATTCATACCTATGCCTTGACCAAACCCTGATCACTTGTTCTCACATCTTCTTTGAGTTGGGTGTCAGTTTCTGTCTTGATTCTGTTGTTGTTAAGCTCTGTGGGAAATTAAAGGTACCATATATATGTAAGTTGTTGTACACCCAACACCATGAAACTCCCACGAATTCATACTGATAAACTCATAGACTCACACGCAAATACATATTCAAACTCAAACACACACACAAACATACCCTCACACATGCACACACGGACACACTGTCTCTCACACACACACACTCTCTTTCACATACACAAACACGCTCTTCTTCATACACTCTCCCTCACACATACGCTCTCAGGAACACACACCCACACTCACACATATACAAACAAACATACAGTTATACTCACACTCATACTCAGACGTTGACGCTGACAACACGCATGTACTAGTGTACACACAAACACTTAATGCAAACATCAAACACAATACATACTCTCACACCCCCAGACACTCACCAATGCACATACACTTACACAAACTCACATACTTGAACAGAGACATACACACACACATGCACATTCATGCATATTATACACACACACATACGTACATACACACATATATATATATCATTTAACTTTGACCTTAGTGTATTCCCCAACCACCTTCGCTTATCATCAGTGACACCATGTTCACCACTCACCCTGACTCCCTGAAACCTCTTCGATAAACTGCTCAGCTACTGTGCCTTTGCCCATTTGAAGGTTTTGTCACAACAATTAAGCAAAGTTTGAAGAGTAGTGCACATAAAGTTCCGGCAGCGTCTGTGTTTGTCAGTGTTTATGTGTGTCTGTCTGTGTAAGTTTGTGGTTGTCTTTGAGTCTGCATCTGTGTGTTTGTATGTCTGCATCTGTGTGCCTATATATGTCTGTGTATATCAGTGTGCACCTGTATCTGTCTACGTGTGTCTGTGTCTTGTCTGTCTGTATGGGTCTACATGTTTCTGTGTCTATGTGTACTGTATGGCTTGCTTGATATGTGTGCTTATGCCTGTGCGTATGTGTGTGTGTTAACGTGTGTATTTATGTGTCAATGTATACATCATGTGTGCATAGGGGATGGGATAGGATATAAAACAATATTCATTTCTATAGCATCTCTCAAAACCTATCTTTCTGACTTGTCAGTCTATAGTGGGGTCTGCTGTCCATCCCTCTCTCAATTCATGTTTAATTAAATTGATAAATTCTTGATGTCACAAGGAATTAAGGGCTACAGGGAGAATGCGGGTAAGTGGAGTTGAAATGCCCATCAGCCAAGATTGAATGGCAGAGTGGACTCGATGGGCCGAATGGCCTTACTTCCGCTCCTATATCTCATGGTCTTATCCCTTTCCACAAGGCGCTGCGAGGCATTTTCCAGTTTAAAGGCTATTTGAAATGTGTTTTGTTCTTATAATTGGAGAAATGAAAATTTTTTTTTAAAGCACTTGGTCAAAACTTAATTTTGGTAAACATTCCTTCAGGGTATTTTTATCTGCATAGCCTGAGCAAGATCAATAGTTGCTATGAGACACGGATAAAGTCCTATTTCTAATGATGATTGTGGTTACTACTGTAAATGTTAAGAATGCTGAGCTACTACCCTGTCCAAACACCTTGTGCATTATTCTTTAGTCCCTGATTGTTTTGTAAACCAGATTAGTGGTTATATCAGGTTAATAATTATCACGTACTGCCAATACATAAGCAAAAACAAAAAGAGCCTCACCCTTTATCCTACAAACTAGTGGTGAGCTTTGCTGGTTTTAGAAAATGTTGTTTACTACACACTCCATCACACGTGAAACTAAAGATCTGAATCCTTGTATATGAAACCAGTCCTTGTTGACGCACACTGAGAACAAATCAGGGTTCCCATAGTTGCGGAAAGAGATCAACGATTCTAAGATACTCGCAAGAAGGTGGGGGAGGTCAGTAGGACATTCCTTAAATAGTAGGAATTCTCCAGTTATCAGAAGCCATTGTGGCATGAGAGGTGGCGAGGAGGGACAGGACATTGGCTTGGGGACGAGGGGTTCAGTTAGTTGAGTGAGGTGCTGGAAAAGCACAGCAGGTCAGGCAGCATCCGAGGAGCAGGAAAATCAACGTTTCAGGCAAAAGCCCTTCATCAGGAAGGCCTGTTAAAGGGCTTTTGCCCAAAACATCAATTTTCCTGCTCCTTAGACGCTGCCTGGCCAGCTATGTTTTACCAGCACCTCACTCTCGACTCTACATCTCCAGCATCTGCAGTCCTCGCTTTCGCCTAATTGAGTGAAGTGTTGTGGACAACTGTCGGCAAGGTTACCTAAGACAGTGGGGTGGATGGATCGCCCTGCTTCCCCACCACCTCCACTGGGCCCACAAGGATGTTTCAACAATGTCCTTGATCAGAACGCTCTTAATCGGGCCTGAGTTCTTGCTACTGGAAACAGTGTTGGATTCAGGGTACACAGAACTACTGTTACAAAGTTAGGAAAATGCCCACAAATAATGAGATAATGACCAGATTAAATACAGGATTCTTTTTTTTTAAGTGACAGATGTTTGAGGGGTAAACTATTGGCCAAGATTTGTCTATAATGCTTTCATTTTTTGAACCCATTAGGGAATGGTCAGATTCCAGAGTCTTTGCAGAGACATGCACCCTGCCCCTGCCCCTTTTCCAATGTTAAAAATCACACAACACCAGGTAGCTACCTGATGAAGGAGCAGCACTCAAAAACCCTATACTTCTAAATAAATGTGTTGGACTATAACCTGGTGTCGTGTGATTTTTAACTTTGTCCATCCTAGTCCAACACCGGCGCCTCAACCTCATGACCTTTTTCAATGAGTGAGTATGGTGTTCAAATCCCTCTTTGAAAGTCCCAATCCCTTTGTCCTTGCCATGTAATTGTTTTTAATTGCTTTTTGTTGAAGTCTACATCCAATGCCCTTTTCAAAACTTATTTTGAGTTTACCTCCACCATCCCTTCAGGGTACAGCTGCCTGGGAAAGGTTGTTGTCAGGTTTATGCTCTGAAACAGTGAGCAATTTAACAATCACCAATGACCATCTTCACAAATCTGCAGCAGGCTTGTAGAGATTAAACTTTATTCCCAGAAATGAGTACTGCACAGTCCATGGTTAGACAATAATCAGATTGTTTATAACCTGGCACACAATTTAGCTGTAAATTACCAAGCACTGTAAATGCATACAGCAATTTCAGGTCTTATCTTTTGGAAAAAGGGTAGTGTCAGGCCTTGACTCTGTTTTTCAACACTTTGGATAACACATGCCAAATCTTTTTGCAAACAAAATATTTGAACAAACACAATCTCATTGGCCAGACTCAAAAGCAATATTGACATGGAAATTTGCTGCCTTGAAACAAAGCAGTTACCAATGAAACACTATTCTTAAAATCCCCAAACTGGTCAGGCCAGGATTTGGATTGAACAATGTCCAGATTGGATTAATTTGGACTTGCGGTTTGTTTTCTGTGCTGATCTTTGCTGTTTGTAAACACCCACGGTTCCAGTTTTGGGTTCCTCAGCGTTCAGTTCATCAGGCCTTATAGCCCAAGTTGGTTGTGGGGTTCGAATAGTCGGCGGGTCACCTTCTCTGCCAATCATGTAAACCTAAGATTACGTTATTAGTTTTTACAAACACTGTCTAATTGTCCGGGTGTGCACTGGAACAGATAGCTGATCCACCTTGAAGAATTGTTGAGTGCTTCACCTGGGATGCAAGGTTTATCATATGAAGAAAGACACAAGTTGGGCCCATATCCATGTGACTGTACAAGTGGGAGAGGAATTTTATTGATACGTATAGAAACATAGAAGATAAGAGCAGGAGTAGACCATTCGGCCCTTGAGTCTGCTCTGCCATTCAGCATGATCATGACTGATCATTGAGCTCAGTACCCAAATCCCACCTCCTCGCCTTGTTCCTTGAGCCCGTTAGCCACAAGAGCTTTCTCTATCTCCTTCTTAACAAGACATAATGTTTTGGCATCACCACTTTCTATGGCAGTGAATTCCACAGGCTCACTACTCTCTGGGTGAAGAAACCTCTCCTCATCTCAGTCCTGAAAGGTTTACCCCATATCCTTAAAATATTTCACCCCTCCACCTCCCCAGTTCTGGACTCCCCCACCACCAGGAACATCCTTCCTGCATCTAACCTGTCTAAATAGAACAGTACAGCACAGAATTTACCGTTTAACTGAACGTTCTCATTGATACAACCCTTAAAGGCACCACTTTGTGTACATTCTTGGTACAATTGTTGAGGGCTGTAGTCATGCTAGAATTTATAGATTTCTATGAGATCTCTCCCCCTCAAGATTCTAAACATGAGGGAATAAAATCCTAACCAATCAATCTCTCCTCATACATCAGTCCTGCCATCCCAGGAATCAGTTTGTAAACTTTTGCTGCACTCTCTCTATATCCTTCCTTCCTTAGATAAGGAATGGGATAGGAATTTTGCTTGCATCTTATCCTTGATTTTCAAATTTGACAGAGATAGTTTCCATATTTCCAAGATCCCTATTGAAAACAATGGCGAGTGTCTTCAGAATTTGTGATAGTTCAGTCTCAGAATCTGACAAGTGATTCATTTCAGCCCAGTTGAGTTTGATTTTCTACAACAATGCTGAGAGGAGAGTCAAGGACCAGAGTACTTAGTCTCAGAATGAAGGGGTGCCAATTTAAGACTGAGATGAGGAGATATTTTTTCTCTGAGAGGGTTGAGAGTCTTTGGAACTCTTTGCCACAGAGAGATACAGTGGTAGAGTTCTTGTATTTAAGGCTGAGATAGGTAGATTCTTGATCAGTCAGAGAATCAAGGGCTATGGGAACAACACAGAAAAGTGGATGTGAATAATTTTGGATCAGTTGTGATGGAATGGGCTTGAGGGACCCTAACCCCTTAAAAGGCAGAAAGGAAGCAGGAGAGAAGCAAGTTTTGGGAGGGAATTGCAGAGTTCAGAGCCTCAGCAGCAGAAAGAACGACCACTAGTGGTGAGACAATTAAAATCGTAGCTAAGCAGACAGGGATTTCAAGTTCCAAGCTGCCTGTCGAACCTCAGGAAACATTTCCAGCCCTCTGTACTGTCTTCTTATTACTACTGGTCTTTACTTGGGAACCCTGACACTAAGTCTTTGCCCTGATGTCAGCTGTGTGTCAGTGGACAGCATTCTAGCCTCAGAACCAGACAGGGGTCAAGGCTTATTGAAGGTCATTCTTGTGCAATACTGACAGGCTCCTGCACCACTGGAAGTGCTGTTGGTTGGTTGAGGCTTTATGCACATTCTCAAACGAACGTAAACCATCTCAGACTGCACTGGAATCATCCCTGCTGTTCTGGTCAATATATATCACTCAACCAGTGTCACTCAGACAGGATAACTTGTCATTTATCTCATTTGATTTTCATGAAATTGTGCTGTGTTCAAATTCACCGGCCTGTTTTCTCTTTATGACTACCCTTCAAAAGTAGTTCTGCAAAAGTCCTTTAGACTGTCCTAAGTTCATGAAAGCTGCACCATAAACCTAATTAAAACAGAGACCACTGGACATGCACAGGTTTAACAATGTCTATGGAGAGGAAAAGCAGAGTGAAAGGACATGACGTGAAATGTTAATTCTGTTTCTCTCTCCACAGATGCAGCCTGAATATTTCCTTGATTTTCCTATTTTCATTTTGGATCTTGTGCTCCTGGGGTATTTTACTTTTGCAAAAGGCAAAGTATTTTTATTTCATTTTCACTCTGTGTGACATGACCTTTTGATGATGTTGTGCCTGAGAGTGCAAGTCTTAACACTGTATCCAAGGGGAGGCAATGGTATTACCCCTGGTTTGTTAATCCAGAGATCCAGGGAATGTTCTGGGGAGTTGGATTTGAATCTCACCACGAACAAAGATGGAATTTGAACTCAATGGAAATCTGGAATTACGAGTGTAATGATGACCGTGAATTGATTGTTGGGGGAAAAGCCCATCTGAGTTCACTAGTGCCCTTTAGGGAAGGTAATTGCCATCCTTACCTAGTCTGGCCCACAGCAATGTGGTTAACTTTTAACTGTTTTCTGGGCCACTCAGAATGGGCACTAAATGATGGCCGAACCAGCGATGCCCACATTCCGTGAATGAATTTTTTAAAAGGCAACACATCGGTACTCCTTCGATACTGAACTGCATCTTACATTCAAGTTACTAGAGTAGGGCTGGAACCCACAACCTTTCGACTTGAAAACAAGAATGGTACCGACTGTGTCACAGCAAACACCTAAAAGAGGTAACCTTTCTTATCCATGTGGCTTTGCTCGGAGAACTCGGAAATTCCAAATTTTAAAAAAGAGTGCCATAGTGTTGATCTGAAAATCGTCCAAAGGTATTGAGGTTTCACATTGAACAGTAAGAGAAAGCTGACCCAGTTCACAACTCACCGTTCCATGTTTTGAAAAGACTGTGATGCTGCTCCTGTTCACAGGCGATTGGCACATGAACTGGAATTAAATGTTGCTCACAAGGAACCTACCATGCGAGACTAATGGGCTGAATCCTGGATTCTCATCCTCACTAGAACACTTGAGAAACGGAATTCTTCTTTAAATAGGGAAGAAATCAAGTCGACCTTTAAGCTTCTCATTGGAAAACTTAAAAATAGACCCTCCGTGCCTTCATTTTGATAGATTGCTATTTTAGCTTCTTAAAGGGATCATATTCTGACAAACATGTTTGCTCCTGAAGGAGAGACATGTTTTACCTGTAGAACAGAAAATCTTCTCCTTTCACAAGATTTATGTACCTTGATCCAGAAAAATAGTTTTCGGAACCATTCTAAAGACCCTCCTGCTCAACTACTATCCCCAGCTCCAAGGCTGTTTCCATTCTCTGTGAAGCACTGTGTTCTCTCTGGTGCTGAAACCCGAGCCAAATCTTCAAAAATTGCTGGCTTGGTACCTCCAACCAACTCCTTTCCATTGAACTTAACTCCAGTTGTGTCTCCTTGGGCCTTGCCAAGTTGACCGTGCTTATTTTGAAATCCTTGCCCCCACCCTTACTGTCCATCACGTCTGAACCACTGCCTCTTCCTTCTGGAATGTTCCCCACCCCAACACTTCTATCTTATTACTTTGAGTCTCTTTGAAACCTTCATATATAAAGAATCATCAGATTCAAAATGTGAATTCTATTTTGCTTTTCACAGACCTGGAGAGTTTTTCCTGTACTTTCTGTTTTTATTTCCGATTTCCAGCATGACTTTACCTTATCACCTGGCTGTCTAGTTTTAATGGTCTTCTTTAAGGCTCCTGACTTTGAGTGTCATGTACACCGCCAACACCTCTTTGCCTGTTTAGCTTCATCTGTTCTTTGTTCACTGTATCTTTTACATTGTCCTGAGGCACTTAAAGAAGGGCCTGTGCCCGAAACGTCGAATCTCCTGTTCCCTGGATGCTGCCTGACCTGCTGTGCTGTTCCAGCAATAAAGTTTCAACTTTGATCTCCAGCATCTGCAGACCTCACTTTCTCCTCCTGAGGCACTTAACAGCACTATTGAGATGTAATGTAGGAAATGCAACAAATAAATCATACAGAGCAAGATCCCACAAAGAGATAATGGACAGACCATCTAGTTTTGGTAATGTTGGGTTGAGGGATAGGAATTGCTGGGAACACAGGGGAATTTCCATGCTCTTTTTTGAAATAGTTCCACGGAATGTTTTACTTCCATCTGCAAGGACCAATTTAGTGTCCGACTGAAAAGCAAGTACCTCCAATGATGCAGTGCTCCTTTAGTAGTGAAGTGTCAGCCTAGGTTTTGGGCTCAAGTCTTCTGAATTGAGTCTTGAATACACAAAGTTCTTATGCAGAAATGAGTGTTGTCACCATTGTCATTGACCCCGGTGCATGAGGCAGTATTTAGTCAGAAAAAAGGCTAGGTATTAGTTAATTTCAGGACAGGTTTGAAATTTCACAACTACTGAGATGTGATTGCCGTCACAAACAATCCCAAATAAGTACAGAATCAAGCCATTTAATCGGCTGAAGTTTATTCAGGTTACACATTTCTATTACCTCCCAGTGGCTGGCATGTCACTTATGCAATGTACTGATTTCCCAGACTTCATGACTCATTTTTGTCACTGGATCAGAGTCTAGGTATTTTGCAGCAAGTTACACGTCTCACCACTTCCCAAAACCACTCCGTCAACAATACCCACTTTGTACAAGTCAGAAGTAGTACAGATTACTGTCCACTTCGCTGGTAGGAAGCAGCTGCAATAGCGTTCAACAAGCTGGAGCTCAGCCAGGACAGAACAGTTCACTTGATTGGCACCTCACCCACTAGGTGAAACATTCACTTCCTCCACCACTGGCACACCTTGGCTGCAGTTTGTAATGTCTACAAGATACACTGCAACAACTCGCTAAAGCTTCTACGAAAGCACCTTCCAGACTCTCACTGCTGAGAAGGTCAAGGGCAGCAGGTGCTTCAGAACATGATTGCAACCGAGTTCCCTCCTTGTCATACACAGTGGCTCAGAAGTATATTGGTATTCCTTTCTCACTGCTGGGTTAAATCCTGAGACTCCCTCCCTGACAGCATCTTCACCACGCACACTGCAGGGTTTCAAGAAGATGGTCCACGTCTTGAGAATCAATCCCCAGTGCTTTCTGTATGTGTATACGATATATCTGTGCCTTCATATCAGAGAATGCCCAGTGATTTGTTTTGTTCTTAGAACAGTCAAGCACAGAATAAAGCTATTCAGCCCATTAAGACAATGTTAACTTTTTTGAAGAGCAGACCAGTTAGTCCATGGCCCCATTCTTCCCCCAGACCTCTCCAATATTACCCCCTGTAATGACTGAATTTGTGACTATTTGGATAGTGGCTTCTAAATCATAGAGTCACAGAGATGTACAACATGGGAACAGATCCTTCGGTCAAACTCGTCTGAACCATCTAGTCCCATTTGCCAGCACTTGCCCCATATCCCTCTAAACCTTTTTTATTCATATACCGATCCAGATGCCTCTTAAATCTTGTAATTGTACCAGCTTCTATCACTTCCTTTGACAGCTCATTACACACATGCACCACTCTTTGTGTGAAAACGTTGGCCCTTAAGTCACTTATAAATCTTTCCCCTCTCACCCTAAACCTATGCCGTCTAGTTCTGGACTTCCCCTGCCCAGGAAAGAGATCTTGTCTATTTATCCTATCCATGCCCCTCATGATTTTAAAAACATGTCCACTCATTGCAAAGAATTTATTTCTCATGCTGTCATTAATTCTTTTACCAACTGCCTTAAATCTTGACTGGATGTAGGTTTGCTCGCTGAGCTGGAGGGTTCGTTTTCAGATGTTTCGTCACCATACTAAGTAACATCTTCAGTGAGCCTTCGGACATCTGAAAATGACCTCTCCAGCTCAGTGAGCAAACCTTCATCCAGAACCTCAACCTGAGCTACAAATCTTCTCAAAACTGGTTAAATCTTGAGTCCTTCAGCTACTGACCATTCAGCCATTGGAAACATGTTTTTTCTTTTCGTCCTGTCTCATCCTACCTTGATTTGGAGTAACCTTTGTTAACCTCTTCATTTTCTATGCTCCCAGTCAGACACCTCCAGTTTTCCACATCCCTGGAACCATTCCAATAAATCTCTTCTGCACTCTCTCCAAAGAGAGAGAACAGTTCCATTCTCAGCAGTGATACCTAGCATGTTCCAGCTGCTTCTTGATAATGGAAGATTTTTTTTTGGATGTTTTTGATGAGAAGGGAGTGCAGCCGAAGTTCAACAGAATGATTACTGGGATGGCAGATTTGTCCCACAAGGAGAGGCTGGGTCAACAGGGCTTCTACTCACGAGAGCTTAGACGAATGAGAGGGGATCTCAATTGAGATGCATAAATTCTGAGAGGGCTGGACAGACCGGATGCAGGAATGATGCCTCCTATGCCAGGGGGTGTCCAGAAAAAGAGGTCACAGTTTCGGGTCATGTGATGGGCCCTTACAGTATGAGATGAGAAGAAATTGCTTCATTCAAAGATTGGTCAGGCTGTGGAATTCTTTACTGCAAAAGGCTGTGGAGGCCAAGTCACTGAGTATTTTTTACGAAGCAGTACATTTCTCGAGGCTAAAGCTGTCAAGGGACATGGGGAGCAGCCATGGTCAGGTTGAATGACAGAGCAGGCTTGATAGGCTGAATGGCCTACCCTGATCCGAATTGTGTTTCTTTGGAAGGTTCCATTTTAAATAGCTATTCGCTGTAGCATCTCTGGTTACCGCACATGCACCAGAAAGTCTGCAGACTTATGCACAACTAAAACTAGTATATGAGTCAAAGGAAAAATAGAACAGTTCCTGGAATATCTGAGGTTATGAAACCTCCACAGCACCTGATCTGTAAAAGCAGTTTGGAATGGAGCGGGATGACATGTCAATATTTAATTACTTTAACACTGATGCGATGAGCTCTCTGAGGGCATTAGCAGCAGTTGTCAGTCTTGAGGAGCATTTAAAATTTGATCATGCCCTAATAAAAATAGGTAGCAAATAGCAGTGAGGAACATCCTGACCTTTGTCCAATGGTTCAACAATGCCTGTGGTGTGTGGAGTCTGCTATTTCAATGTGTGGCTCTGGGAAGGTGGCAGTCAAGAGACTACATAATTCCAAGGACTAGACCTTCATTGCTTATTGGGTAAACTCTTCCTTAGAGAAACATTGATTGTTTTGATCTGAGTCTAAATGTTAAAGGAATCTCACAGTCATCTGGAGGGCTTCAGTGTTATACATGTGAGCGATGTCAACTGAGAGGAATGAACTTGCATTCATATTGTGACTTTCTCATCTCTGAGTCAGAACACTGTGGCAACAAGTACTGCATCGGAAACTCGCCTCGCATAGTTTAGGCTCACGTTCAGTGCAGTACTGATGGAGTGCCTCAGTGCTACCTTTCATAGAAGACAACTAAACCAATGCCACCTGCCTTCACAGGTGGGTGTGAGAGATCTGCCACCCTTTAAAAGTAGATAAACAGGCGAGTGCCCTCTGGTGCCCTGGTCATTATTTGTCCTTCTGGGGTAGGGATTGCAACAAATGCTGGAAACTCCGAATAAGCTTTCAGCTTAGATCTGGCGGGCACAATGGCTCAGTGGCTAGCCTACTACCTCACAGCATCAGTAAACTGAGTTCAGTTCCACACTCGGGTGACTATCTGTGTGGAGTTTGCAATTGTCCCTGTATCTGGGTGCTCTACTTTCCTCCCACAGTCCAAAGATGTGCAGGTCAGGTGGATTGGCCATAGTTAATGTTGGCTAATGAGGTTTGGGTGGGAGTTCTTTAGAGGGACACCTCAAATTTTGGTGTCATCTGCAAACTTACCAACTATACCCCTTATACTCACATCCAAATCATTTATATAAGTGATGAAAAGTAGTGGAGCCAGCACCGATCCTTGTGGCACTCCACTGGTCACAGGCTTCCAGTCTGAAAAACAACCTCCATCACTACCTTTGAGCCAGTTCTGTATCCAAATGGCTAGTTCTCCCTGTATTCCATGAGAACCAACCTTGCTAACCAGTCTCCCATGGGGAACCTTGTCGAATGCCTTACTGAAGTCCATATAGATCACATCCACCGCTCTGTCCTCATCTCTATGACTGGATGGTCTCTTTCTACACTATGAGGATTCTAGATCTGGTGTTAAGGAGCCTTGAATAATGGACACTGCATTAGACTAATTTTGTGTCTTGCTTGTTCATCAACTCCAGCAGTGACAACTTGCCCCAAGATTTTGAGGCACATTTACCAGCTGCTGTCAGTTGTGAGGGATGGTCACAATCATACAGGGTGGGCTTGTGCTGCGGTGCCAGTAGTTCTGATTATTGTTTGTTAGCATCAGAGTTCCAGCTCTCCCTCTGCTATCTGCCTAGTGCCCCCACCCCCCAAAATATTCAAGACTTAAGCATTGCTGGATCCTTCTCCTCCCATCATTACTGGGACTGACTGGTGTGGGAATTGTCTAGTTACCCCTAAATCTGTGTTGACAAGGGAATATGAAGTGACTGATTCCATTCTGAGGGCACTCCGGCCTTACTAATGCCTCGCATAGACAAAATCAAACGCAACATCTGTGTTTATCATTTTGGGGAAGTGGCAAAGTAACTTTGTGGTGACCCCTGGCTGCTCTCATAAACTTGATGGACAAGACACCAGCTGTTTTTCATCCTTCCTGCTGGCTGCGCTCAGACCCTGACCAGCGAGTGGTGTCAACTTTGATTGTGAACTGAAATTGCTATCAGCAAACATCCCTCCTCCAAATGTCCAACCCCATCTACTTTTTGATCCTTCTCCAACGTTCTTATCAATAATTCTCAAAAATAAAATTTACACTTTGTTGAATCACCCACATGAATTGCTTTCTGGGCAATCGCACAGTTTCTCGGAGTTTAATCCTTCATACCTGGGAACTCCAAAACCACTCCAGAGGGTTGCAATCCCTAAGATCGATATTAACCACTGAGCAGTGCAGCCAAGCTCATTGTGAACAATTCCCTCTTTTCCTCCACTCTAGCAGCCTATGATGGACATGCAATAGGAGCACAAGAACTGGGAGCAGGAGTAGGCCATTCAGCCCCATGAGCCTGCTCCGTCATTCAGTACAATCATGGCTGATCTTATCTCAACCTCAACTCCACTTTCCTGCCTACTCTCTATAGCACTTTAACCCATTACTGATTAAAAATCTGCCTATCTCCTCCTTAAATGTACTCAATGTCCCAGTATCCACGACTCTGTGAGGTAGTGAATTCCACAGATTCACAGCCCTTTTAAATTTCTCCTCATCTATTTTAAATCTGCCACTCCTTATCCTAAAACTATTGCCTCTCATTCTAGATTGCCCCACAAGATAGGTATATGAATAGAAAGGGTTTGGAGGGATGTGGGCCGGGTGCTGGCAGGTGGGACATAGATTGGGCTGGGATATCTGGTCAGCATGGACGAGTTGGACCGAGGGGTCTGTTTCCATGCTGTACATTTCTATAACTCTCTGACTGTAAGAGGAAACATCCTCTCCACATCTATTTTGTCAATCCATTTTAGTATCCCATATACCTCAATTAGATCTCCTCTCATTCTTCTAAATTCCCTGACTCTATGACTCTATGTCAACATTAGAGTGGTGCTGGAAATGCACAGCAGGTCAAGCAGCATCTGAGGAGCAGGAAAATTGATAATTCGGGCAGGAGCTCTTCATCAGGAATCCCCGAAACGTCAATTTTCCTGCTCCTCGGATGCTGCCTGACCTGATGTGCATTTCCAGCACCACTCTAATCTTGACTCTAATCTTCAGCATCTTCAGTCCTCACTTTTGCCTCTATGACTCAATGTGCAAATTATCACAGAACTTTGAGAATAAATTCATAGGATGTTGATATCATTGGCTCCTATATACCCAGAGAAGGTATGGATGATCTGCCTTTTGATATTGCTGCAGGTATGGAGGTGTAGACACACCCACAGTACTGTTGGAGAGATAGTTCCAGGATTTTAACCTAGTGACAGTGACGGAACAGGCAGTGTAGTTGTAAGTTGATGCATAGAGGATTGGTTCAGTAATAGAACACAGGAAATTGAGGTAAGAGAGCCATTTTCTGGATGGAGTGCCACAAGCAGCAATGCTGAGACCACAAGTATTTACAATATCTATTAATAACTTGGATGATGGAAGTGAATGCACCATCACCAAGTTTGTGGATCATACAAAAATTAGTGAGAAGGACACAGTGACTGTTCGGGGGGATGTAGACTGGTTAAATTGGTTGATAATAAGTTGGCAGATGAGATGTAACAAGGGAAAATTAACTTTGGCAGGAAGAATAGTCTGACTAAATATTGTTTAAATAGAGAATGGCTTCTCCTTCCTGAAATAAAGGCACATTAGCCACCTTCCAGTCTTTTGGCACCTCTCCTGTGGCTGTAGATGATATAACTATCGCTGCTGCAGGGCCCCACAATTCTTTCCCTGACTTCCAACAACATCTTGTGATACACTTGATCAGATCCCACAGACTTATCCACCATTATGTTTTTTTAAGACCACCAGCACTTCCTCTTCTGTAACGTGGCCTGTTTTCAAGACATCAATATTTATTTCCCAGAGTTCCCTAGCCTTCATTTCTTTCACCATTGTAAAAACTGATGTGAAATATTTGTTTAGTATCTTTCCCATCCCATGTGATTTCACACATAGATGGCCCCGTTGATCTTTAAGAGGCCCTATTCTCTCCCTAGTTACTCTTAATGTACTTATAGAATCTCTTCAGATTATCCTTAACCTTATCTGCCAAGACTATCTCAAATCCCCTTTTTGCCCTCCTGAATTCCCTCTTAAAGAATGCTCCTACACTACTTAAAGTCTTCAAGGGATTCACCTGATCCCAGTTGTCTATACCTAATGAAACTTCCTTGTTCTTGAGCAGAGCCTCAATATCTTTAGAACATAGAACATAGAACAGTACAGCACAGAACAGGCCCTTCAGCCCACGATGTTGTGCCGACCACTGATCCTCATGTATGCACCTTCAGATTTCTGTGACCATATGCATGTCCAGGAGTCTCTTAAATGTCCCCAATGACCCTGCCTCCACAACTGCTGCTGGCAACGCATTCCATGCTCTCACAACTCTCTGTGTAAAGAACCCGCCTCTGACATCCCCTCTATACTTTCCTCCAACCAGCTTAAAACTATGACCCCTCGTGTTAGTCATTTCTGCCCTGAGAAATAGTCTCTGGCTATCGACTCTATCTACGCCTCTCATTACCTTGTATACCTCAATTAGGTCCCCTCTCCTCCTCCTTTTCTCCAATGAAGCGAGTCCGAGCTCAGTCAACCTCTCTTCATAAGATAAGCCCTCCAGTCCAGGCAGCATCCTGGTAAACCTCCTCTGAACCCGCTCCAAAGCATCCACATCTTTCTTATAATAGG
>NC_057741.1:31918760-31928088 GCF_004010195.1 Chiloscyllium plagiosum | reverse complement strand
TTAATAAAAATTGCAAACAATAGAGGCCCAAGGACAGAGCCCTGTGGAACACCACTCACCACAGACTTCCAGGCAGAATATTTTCCTTCTACTACCACTCGCTGTCTTCTGTTGGCCAGCCAATTCTGTATCCAGACAGCTATGTTCCCCTTAATCCCATTCCTCCTGACCTTCTGAATGAGCCTACTGTGGGGAACCTTATCAAATGCCTTGCTAAAGTCCACATCCACCACATCCACAGCTCGACCCTCATCAACGTTGCTAGTCACATTCTCAAAGAACTCGATAAGGTTTGTGAGGCATGACCTGCCCCTCACAAAGCTGTGTTGACTGCATTTAATCAAGCCATGCTCTTCCAGATGGTCATAAATCCTATCCCTCAGAATCCTTTCTAACACCTTGTAGATGACAGATGTGAGACTTACTGGTCTGTAATTGCTGGGGATTTCCCTATTTCCTTTCTTGAAGAGAAGAATTACATTTGCCTCTCTCCAGTCCTCAGGTATGACTCCAGTGGAGAGCGAGGATGAAAAGATCTTTGCAAGTGGCGAAGCAATTGCATTTCTCGTTTCCCAAAGCAGCCGAGGACAAATCTGGTCCGGGGCTGGCGACTTGTCAATCTTAATGTTTGACAAAATTTTCAGCACATCAGCTTCTTCTATCTCTATCCATTTCAGCATGCACACCTACTCTTCATGGGTTTCATTCACTATCTTTATTCATCATTGTTCCCTTCTCTTACCAGCCCTATCCTTTACAGGCCTGTGAAATATTGTTATCTCACATTTGCAAGCCTCCTACTTGCCAGTTGTCCCTCAACCTGTGAACAGTTTACTCCAATCAACTTTTGAAAGTTCCTATCTCATACCATCAAAATTTGCCTTACCCCAGTTGAGAACTTTATTAGGAGCTTTTGCTAAAACTGTACAAGGCACTAGTCAGACCACACTTGGAATAATGTGGCTTTTTCTCTGAGGAAAGATCTTGGGGGTAGACAAGAGAAGGTTCACTAAGTTGATTCCAGGTCTGGAGGAGTTTAAAACCCTACTCAGTGGAATAAGAGTGAGAGGAGTAGGTTAAACCTCTACTCAGTGGAATAAGAGTGAGAGGAGACCTTATTTAACCATGCAAGGTCATTTGGTGATTTGACTAGGTAGATGCAGAAGGGTTGTTTTCCCTTTTGAGAGAGAGGGTATAATCTCAGAGGAAGGAGTCACTCGTTGACAACAGGGATGAAAAGGATTTTGTTCTCTCAGAGGGTAGTCAATCTGTGGAATTCTTTACTACAGAGGGCTGTCGAGGCTTAGTCATTACATATGTTCAAGACTGAGACAGATAGATTTTTAATCAGAAAGTGAATCAAGAGATTATGGAGATAAGTCAGCAAAGTGGAATTGAGGATAATCAGATAAATTATGAGTGGTGGAGCAGACTCGATGGGCCAAATGGTCTATTTTTGCTCCTACGTCTTATGGTCTTATAAGTCAGGATGGTATGTGGCCAAGAGGAGAACTTGGTGGTAGTGGTAGTCCTATGCATCTGTTGTTCATGTCCTTCCAGGTGATAGAGGTTACGGGTTTTAAAGGTTCTGTCGAAGGACTCGTGTTGAGATACTGCAGCCTGCCTTGTAGATGGTACACTGTGGTGAAGGGTGTGAATGTTGAATGTTGTGGGGTGACAGTGAAGCAGGTAACTTTGTCCTGGCTGTTGTCAAAATCTGGGCGGCATGGTGGCTCAGTGGTTAGCACTGCAGCCTCACAGCGCCAGAGACCCGGGTTTGATTCCAGCCTTGGGCGACTGTTTAGAGTTTGCACATTCTCCCCGTGTCTGTGTGAGTTTCCTCCGGGTGCTCTAGTTTCCTCCCACAATCCAAAGATGTGCAGGTTAGGTGAATTGGCCATTCTAAATTGCCTGTAGTGTTAGATGCTTTAGTCAGAGGGAAATGGGTCTGGGTGGGGGCCAAATGGCCTGTCCCACACTGTAGATAATCTAATCTAATCCTTGAGACTGTCAGTGTAGCTTCACCAATCCAGACAATTGGGGAGTATCTCATCTCACTTCTGGCTTGTGTCTTGCAGATGGCAGACTGGTTTTGGGGGGTTAGGAGCTGATGCTGCAGAATTTCCAGCCTCTGGTGTGCTCTTAAGACACTAAGAAATAGGAGTCCACTCTGCCATTCAATCATGGCTGACGGGCATTTCAACGCCACGTACACGCACTCTCCCCGTATCCCTTAATTCCTTGCAAAATTAAGAATTTAAGTCTTGTAGCTACATACAGGTCCAGTTCAGTCTCCAGTCACTGATAACCCCCGGGGTATTTATAGTGCGTTACTATTGACCAGAAGCTGAACAGGACCAGGTGGCGTGACCTGCAGACATGTTTCCAGCGTTTGTTTTCATGTCTGGACTGAATGGGGAGTTTGCTATGTGGAACTTCGCCTCCAGGACAGGGTATTAAACGGCAGTGGGGAGGGGTGCTCAAAAGTGTTTGTTAGCATTGAGGTCAACGAGGCGTTACTGTGGATAGCCGGTGCTCCAAGAGGACTGGCTGTTGGGAGGACAGTATACTGGAGTAGCCCTCCTCTCTCTCTCTCCTGGCTCGGCACCACCCCTCTGTATATAACCAGTCGCCCTGACCACAAGCACTGCTCTGGGCAGCAATCGTTCAGTCCCTATCCGTCACCCTCCTCCAGCCTAGTCCCTCATCGAGAGCATGGCGTGTGAAGTTGTGCCTGCAATGCAAAGGTAGAGGGTTTTATTCCCATTTCTCCTTAAGTTAATGCCTCCGTTCAGTTTGGATTTGGTTTAAACGCGGCGTGTGTGATTTCCAGCAACTCTGTGACTTTCGCGAGGTTTCGATTCTCTTTCTACTCATGTCTATTTCTAGTCTTTTTTCAGTTCTTTGAAATTTTCCGCCAGTTTCTGCAATGTTTTGTTATAACAAAAGATAAATGAAATATTGACGCCTTGTATTAAATCCTGGTCTAAACGGGGGGGGGGAGGGGAGATGATGCTGAAGAATACAGCGAGATTAATTTGTAAATTATTGTAATTTCTACTCTCGTCTTTCCACCTCCCCTCCCCCAACCCCAGCTGTATGAGACAGCAGCTGGATACATTGTGGCCAGAAACAAATGTAACGAAACCGAAGTACTTTCTACTGTGTGGTGATTCTGTGAAAGTGTTTACTCCTAATCATTATCCACGCACCCATTTAAAAGCATCTGGAATCCTTGCAATATGTAACTGTTAATGAAAAGCCAAACTCATCTTTAATGGTAAATCTGAGATGGGAAAATGCAGGGGGAGCTCTACCATTGAGCATGGGCTGGGGGAGAGACAGACTGAAGGTGAACGTATAGGCTGGCTCCGATTTTACTCGCGGTGAGGTGGGTGTCTCTGCCGGTTTTACGCCTGAGTTCACACAGACACGACAGAAGCATTCCTGAACTCATCCATCCATCCCTCCTCCCCCCCCCCCCCCCAAGCCAGGGAACTCCAGAGAAGTGCCCCCTGAAGAGTGAGTGGTTGGGTTTGAGATCTTACTGAGTTGATCCTTCAGGGACTTCTTCATTTCTGACGAGGATTTCAAAGCTTCTCTGTTCGCTCTTGTTGCTGCCATCTTCTTCGTGGAGAGCTTCGGAAAGGCTAACTTCTCCAGTATAGCCTAAAGGACGGCATGTTGTCCCAGTGGTTAGGCCTGCTGCCTCTCAATGCCAGGGACCCATGTTTGATTCCAACCTCGGGTGACCGTGTGGAGTTTACCCCTAATCTGTGTGGGTTTCCTCCCACATTGTTTAGGGATTTGCAGGCTTAGGTGGGTTTTCCATTTCCATGAGGAAATAAAGGGTGAACTCGATTGGCCGAATGTCCTGCTTTCACACTATAGGGATTTGATAATATGGTACTGACGCTGCTTCTGTAAGTGTCACTTTTCTCCATTGTATGCTAGACAAGCTGAGAGAGATACAGAACCCTCTATTTGAGGGGGGCTGACTTTCCACAGGGGATTCCCCTCTGTCTTAACTTTGTCTGTAAAATCCTCAATAATCCCAGATAGCACTTTCCACTGCAATTTCTGTGGAATTTCCCTGCTTAATTTCATTCCAAGTTGCACTACCAGGAGAAGCATAGTTGTTTAGTGTTCTTTGAAATAATAAATTGCAGGAAGTCAAAACAGAAATGGCTGGAAAATCTCAGACAATTAGCAGCATCTGTGGAGAAAGAAACAAAGTAAAGTTTTGACTCCAATATGAGTCTTATCTGAACAAGAAAGTGATCTGAAGATATATAGGCCTCAAAATCTTAACTTGTCCAAGTTTAGGAATTGATTTGAAAAAGGTGTATCAATATGTTAGGGTGGCATGGTGGCTCAGCAGTTAGCACTGCTGCATCACAGCACCAGGGTTCCAGGTTCAATTCCAGCATTGGGTGACTGTCTGTGTGGAGTTTGCACATTCTCCCCGTGTCTGCGTGGGTTTCCTCTGTGTGCTCCAATTTCCTCCCACAGTCCAAAGATGTGCAAGTCATGTGAATTGGCCATGATAAATTGCCCGTAGTGTTAGGTGCATTAGTCAAAGGGAAATAGGTCTGGGTGGGTTACTCTTCGGAGGGTTGATGTGGACTTGTTAGGCCGAAAGGCCTGTTTCCACACTGTAGGTAATCTAATCATGCTAGTTTAGGCAATCTTCTGAATACTTTGTTCATGTCAAGTTCTGAATCCATGTTTGATTCCGTAAATGATTGATATCAGGAGACCTTAAGAATCATCTGCGGAATAACTTCCTTGTTCATGTTGAGCAGTCATATTAGTGTTCATGTTAATGGTGTCTGAAAGGAAAGAATTTTCTTAAAGGAGAGGTGACCAGATAGAAAGTTTCAGAATCAACAAGGTTACCCTGAAGAGTGTGGGTGAGCTCGTGAGCAGGGCCCATAACTCACAGCAAATCGCCAATAAATCCAATTCGAGAGAAACGTATTTTCCCAGAGGTTGTTGAGAATGTGATTACAACCTGCAGTAGCTGAGATGGATGGCATTAACAAAAGGAATCTGGCCAAGTGCATAAGAGAGAAATTATTATTTGGCAAATGCAAATCCCTGAAGCCAAGCAGTCAGCTCGTCATTTGTTATGTTTTAAAGTGATTAGTCCACCACTTAGGATGCACAGCATTGTTGTGTTCCTCCACAAGTACAGAATTTTTTTTTGTATAGTTGCACATATTGTTTCTTTTTTTTCCTCTGGGGATAGGTGGATGGATACTGAGGCTGATTGTCAGTCCATAAGCAACATCCTTCTGTAACCTGGAAGGGATTTGAACCCAGAGTTTCTGACCAGAGGGGCAGCAGGGTCACTATCACTGCACCACCAGATATCTGAGGATACGCTGATATGGTGAGGTGAAATATCGTGGGAGCACAAACACAGCACGATGTCAGTTACATTGGAAGAGTAGGAGGCCGCTCATCCCCTCAGGGTTGTTCTGCCTGTTGGATAGAATGATTTGTTGGTGTGCTGCAAATTTGATTAAATTCTACAAAATAAACAGCATTTCTAATTGCAACAGATAAAAAAACACAAAGAAATATGGATGCTGGAAATCAGAAACAAAACCAGAAATTGCTGGAAAATCTCAACAGGTCTGGCAGCATCTGTGAAGAGAAATCAAAGTCAATGTTTCAGGTCCAGTGACCCTTCTTCAGAACTACTGTTCTTTTACGTTAAATGAAGTGCAGATAAAGTGCTGCTTCAACTGGAAGGTGTATTTAGGTCCTTCGATAGTGAGGAGGGAAGAAGTAAATGGGCAAGTGTTGCGCCTTCTGCGGTTGCAGGGGAAGATGGGGGTGTGGGGAGATGTTGGGAGTGGAGGAAGAGTGGACCAGGATGTTCTGGATGGAACAGTCCTTGCAGAATGCTGACATTGGAGGGGAGAGGAAGAGAATATGTCTGGTGGTGGAATCCTGCTGGAGATGGCAGAAATGGCATCTAATGATCCTCTGTATATGGATGTTGGTGGGACATGGGGGGGGGAACCCCATCACTGTTGCATGAGGGAAGGGAGTGTTGAGGGCTGAAGTGCAGGAAATGGGTCGGAAACCGGCTGAGGGCTCTGTCAACCACGGTGCTAGGGAATCCTCGGTTGAGGAAAAAGGTGGACATTTTGGAGGCATCCTTGTGGAAGTTGGCCTCATCACAACAGATGTGACAGAGGCAGAGGAACTGGAAGAATAGAAAGGAGTCTGTATAGGAAGCAAGGTGTAAGGATGTATAGTCAAGGTGACTATGGGAGTCAATGGATTTGTAGTAAATATTGGTAGCCAGACTCTCCCCAGAAATGGACACAGATGGGAAGGAAGGAGTCAAAGATGAACCAGGTGAAGGTGAGAGCTGGTTAGAAATAGGAAGCAAAATAGATGAAGTTTTCCAATTCCGAATGAGACAGAGAAACTGCACTGATGATGTCATCAATATACCAGGCAAAGATTTGTGGATGGGAGACCAAGTAAGACTGGATCAGTGAATGTTCCACATACCCCACAAAGAGGCAGGCATAACTGGAGCCAATGTGGGTACCCATGGTCACCTCTCTGACCTGAAGAAAATGAGCAGAGTTAAGAGAAGTGTTTCAGGATGAGGATAAGCTTGGCCAGGCGGAGGAGGGTGGTGGGTCCAGATCTTTTTTCCATCAAGAAGCAGACAGCCCTGAGACCATCCTGATGGGGTATGGACATGTAAAGGGATTGCATGTCCATGGTTAAGAGCAGTCAGCTAAAGCACCGGAAATTAAAGATTCTGAAATTCTGAAACTGACGTAAAGTGTCAAAGGAACCACGGATGTAAATGGGAAGGGGAGAAAAATAAACGAGTCGAGGCAGGAAGTGATGAGTTCTGTGGGGCAGGAGCAGGCAGAAATAATAGGTTTGCTGGGGCAGTTCTGTTTGTGTGGATTTTGGGAAGGAGGTAGAAGCGAGCTACGTGGGGCTGGGAGACTATCCACTTGGAGACAGCGGAGGGGGATCACCAGATGAAATAACAGATGACTATTATGGACACAAAGGCCTAATGTTCCATGGAAAGGTCATGGTTCGGGGAGAAAGGTAGAGGTAAGAGAGCTGGCACTCAACTTCTGCAATGTAGAGGTCACTCCACCAGACTACAACAGCACCACCCTTATCGACGGGCTTAATGACAAAATCCGGGTTGGATCTGAGAGCACGGACTGCAATCAGTTCACAAGGAGATAGTTTGGACTGGGTAAGGGCCAGTAGAGAAATTGAGGTGACCAATGTCCCATCGACTGTTCTCAAAGAACCGATTTGAGTGCAGGCAAAAGATCAGATGGAGGGTCCAGCTGGAGGGAGATTGTTGGAGGTGGGTGAAGGGGTCTGTGGAACGGGGAGAGGACTCTTGTCCAACGAAATGGGCACGGAGGCGAAGGTAATGGAAGAAAGCTCCAGTTCTGAAGAAGAGTCACTGGCCCTGAAACATTAACTCTGATTTCTCTCCACAGATGCTGCCAGACCTGCTGAGCTTTTCCAGCAATTTCTGGTTTTGTTTCGGATTGCAATATTATACTTAATTCTAATTTATATTCTATATTCGTAGTATGGAGAGGATTCTTTGGTTTTTCAGGATATTGTACAGGAGGGAGTGAGTTTCACCCTTTCCAGACAGATTTAATCACTGCCTTAAATCCCATAGCCTCTATCTCCTTATAGTTCTCTCAATGAGGAGGAGTGTTTCCACAATTGATTTCTAGCATACCACTGGGGATTTATAGAATGCTAGTAAGGAGCGCATCAATTTCAAATGTTCTTGCAACAAGTAGCACCAGCCTCCGCCCCTGAAATACATGTAACTTAAGAAATTAGATTTATTTTCATGTCATGTATACTCATGTTTGCCTGCAGCACCCGTTATGTAACTTATGGCTGAGAGGACAACGTTAGACGACTGTAATTCAGTCTTGAGTTTCAGGTGGCATTCAGGAACCACTCCAAGTTTGTGCCCTCATCTGAATTTCTCAACAAAGTCATCGCTCCCTGCGCCCACCCCACCCCCACTTTAACTTGGAGGTGCTCATCTCATAGGGGTAAAGATGAAGAAATAACTTGCCTCCATTCTCACCTCAAAGCATCGCAAGGTATGTCACACAGCTCGGGAAGTCCTTCACCTTCAGAAAATACAGGTGTTCATTTGCACACAGCAAGCTCCCACAACTGAGCTTGCAATTTATAACTACAGGATAGAAACAGAGTGACGGCACAATGCTATGACTTAGAGTCATAGAGCTGTACAGCACGGTAACAGACCTTTCAGTCCAACTCGTCCATCCAACCAGATACCCTAACTTAATCTAGTCCCATTTGCCAGAATTTGGCCCATATTCCTCTAAATCCTTCTAATTCATGTACCTATCCAGGTGCCTTTTATGTGTACAAAGTTAAAAAAGTTCACCAGGTTATAGTTTATTTGGAAGCACAAGCTTTCAGAGTGCTGCTCCTTGATCAGGTGGAAGACCATTTGATGAAAGAGCGCCGCTCCGAAAGCTACTGTGCTTCCAATTAAACCTGTTGGACTATAACCTGGTGTTGTGATTTTTAACTTTGTACACCCCAGTCCAACACCGGCACCTCCAAATCATGACTTTTATGTGTTGTATTTGTACCAGCCTCCACCACTGCCTCTGGCAGCTCATTCCATACAAGCACCACCGTCTGCGTGAAAAGGTTGCTCCTTAGATCCCATTTAAATCTTTCCCCTCTCACCTTAAACCTATGCTGTCGAATGTTTGGTCAAAGTTTTTTGCAATCTGTGAATGTCAATCTGGTGTGCTTTCAGTTGCATGTTCTCAGTTCCTGGTTATAGGCATTCCTTGTAGGTGAATTTCTCCTCCATTGGATTGCCTCAGCAACAAACTTCAGCCAAAGTTAAAAATCACACAACACGAGGTTATAGTCCAACAGGTTTATTTGGAAGCACTAGCTTTCAGAGCCCTAATGCTTCCAATAAACCTGTTGGACTATAACCTTGTGTTGTGTAATTTTTAACTGTATCCACCCCAGTCCAACACCGGCATCTCCACACCAAAACCTCAGCCAGGAATTGTCAAGCAAAAGAGCTGCTGTTTTGAACTTTAAAGATCAGTCATGTGAAACAACAGTTGTAAACTGTGGGCGGCACGGTGGCACAGTGGTTAGCACTGCTGCCTCACAGCGCCTGAGACACTGGTTCAATTCCTGCCTCAGGCGACTAACTGTGTGGAGTCTGCACGTTCTCCCCGTGTCTGCGTGGGTTTCCTCCGGGTGCTCCGGTTTCCTCCCACAG
>NC_057741.1:31847275-31918755 GCF_004010195.1 Chiloscyllium plagiosum | reverse complement strand
AGGGGTAAATGTAAGGGTATGGGTGGGTTGCGCTTCGGCGGGTCGGTGTGGACTGGTTGGGCCGAAGGGCCTGTTTCCACACTGTAATGTAATGTAATCTAATCTAATCTAAACCACAGGATTAAGTTCTATATAATAATAGACATGACAAATGATCTTATTTGGGGGATATTTGATGTGTTTTCATAACTAACGGTGAAAGAGATCCCCAGTACTAAAGTGTAAAAATCTCATTTGGAAGTTATAACATGGTGATATTGAATGATGTGTACTTTACTGAGCTGCTGTAAAATTATAAAATAAAGACACATTTGCATTTCTGTAAAACCTTTTACAAACCTGAGTATCCCAAAGCATATTACTGCCAATGAACCACTTATGTGGAACATAATCATGATTGTAATGTATGAAACCTGGCATCCAATGTATACACAACAAGCTTCTAAAAGTAGTAAAGCAATCCGAAAGATAGTCAATTTTTTATGTATTGATTAGAGTCAGAGAGATGTACAGCATGGAAACAGATCCTTCGGTCCAACCCGTCCATGCCGACCAGATATCTCAACCCAATCTAGTCCCACCTGCCAGCACCCGGCCCATATCCCTCCAAACCCTTCCTATTCGTATACCCATCCAAATGCCTCTTAAATGTTGCAATGGCACCAGCCTCCACCACTTTCTCTGGCAGCTCATTCCATACATGTACCATGCTCTGTGTAGAAAACGTTGCCCCGTAGGTTTCTTTTTATATCTTTCCCCTCTCACCCTAAACCTATGCCCTCTAGTTCTGGACTCCCAGACCCCAGGGAAAAGAATTTGCCTATTTACCCTATGATGCCCCTCAAATTTTGTGAACCTCTATAAGGTCACCCCTCAGTCTCTGACACTGCAGGGAAAACAGCCCCAGCATGTTCATGTTCAACCTCTTCCTATAGCTCAAATCCTCCAACCCTGGCAACATCCTTGTAAATCTTTTCTGAATCTCTTCAAGTTTCACAACCTCTTTCCAATAGGAAGGAGACCAGAATTGCACGCAATATTCCAACAGTGGCCTAACCAATGTTCTGTACAGCCGCAACATGAACTCCCAACTCCTGTACTCATTACTCTGACCAATAAAGGAAAGCATACCAAACGCCTTCTTCACTATCCTATCTACCTGCAACTCCACTTTCAAGGAGCTATGAACCTGCACTCCAAGGTCTCTTTGTTCAGCAACACTCCCTTGGATCTTACCATTAAGTGTATAAGTCCTGCTAAGATTTGCTTTCCCAAAATGCAGCATCTCGCATTTATCTGAATTAAACTCCACCTGCCACTTCTCAGCCCATTGGCCCATCTGGTCAAGATCCTGTTGTAATCTGAGGTAACCCACACCTCCAATTTTGGTGTTATCTGCAAACTTGCGTTACTGTATCTCTTATGCTCGCATCAAAATCATCCGATCCTTGTGGCACTCCACTGGTCACAGGCCTCCAGTCTGAAAAACAACACTCCACCACCACTCTCTGTCTTCTACTTTTGAGCCAGTTCTGTATCCAAATGGCTAGTTCTCCCTGTATTCCGTGAGATCTAACCTTGCTAATCAGTCTCCCATAGGGAACCTTGTCGAACACCTTACTGAAGTCCTTATAGATCACAGCTACCACTCTGCTCTCATCAATCCTCTTGGTTATCTCCTCAAAAAACTCAATCAATTTTGTGAGACATGATTTCCCACGCCACAGAGTTCTCGGGTACACCTGATCAGATCCTGGGGATTTATCCACCTTTACCCATTTCAAGACATCCAGCACTTCCTCCTCTGCAGTATGGACGTTTTGCAAGATGTTGCCATATATTTCCCTACAGTCTATATCTTCCATATCCTTTTCCACAGTAAATACTGATGCAAAATACTCATTTAGTATCTCCCCCATTTTCTGTGGCTCCACACAAAGGCCGACTTGCTGATCTTTGAGGGGCCCTATTCTCTCTCTAGTTACCCTTTTTATCCTTTAGGTATTTGTAAAACCTCTTTGGATTCTCCTTAATTCTATTTGCCAAAGCTATCTCATATCCCCTTTTTGCCCTACTGATTTCCCTCTTAAGTATACTCCTACTTCCTTTATACTCTTCTAAGGATTCACTCGATTAAGGAATACATTGTGGTTAGGATACTGGAGAGAACTTCCCTGCTTAGCGGGTTTTGAGAAGATTTGTAGTTCAGGTTGAGGTTCTGGATGTAGGTTTGCTCGCTGAGCTGGAAGGTTCATTTCCAGACGTTTCATCACCCTACGAGGTGACCTCTTCAATGGGTCTCTATATAAATAGAAATAGAAAGCAGGAATTATCAACAGTGCTTCGCCCAGAGACCCACTGAAGATGTCACCAAATAGGGTGACGAAACGTCTGGAAATGAACCTTCCAGTTCAGCGAGCAAACCTACATCCAGAACTCCTCTTTGAAATAGTTCCATTTGAATTTTTTACATTCATCATTCAGGGCAGATACAGCCTCCGATTAATATCTCATTTGAGAGAAAGTATCTTGGATAGTTCTGCCTTGGAGCAGTCAACTTTATTTGTGACATAAATCTCTGAAATGGAAATGAACCCAGAAATTTCTGCCTCAGAGATTGAGGTGTTACCAACTGAACCAGTGCCAACACATTGTCCTTAATGCATCCTCATTCTGGCTTGGTGCTGGTTTTCTGTACATCCATTGGTGAAGTCGTTTTGAAATTTACACCACCAATGGTACCAAAATGCAGGCAAAATGATCATAGAAGCCCAACAATGCGGGAGCCATTCAACCCATCTGATGGCCATTCAACCCATCAGATCCACACTGATCCTCTGCAAATCTGCCCACCCCATCCCTGTAACCCTGTATTTCCCATGACCTAGCCTGTACATCCACAGACACTATGGGCAATTGCCCATAGCCAACCACCTAACCTGCACATCTTTGGATTGTGGGACAAAACCAGAGCACCCGGAGGAAACCTGCACAGAAATGAGGAGAATGTGCAAACTCCATACAGACAGTCACCCGAGTCTGGAATCAGACACTGGTCCCTGGTGCTGTGAGGGAGAAGTGCTAACCACTGAACCACTGTGCTGCCCTAATAACTCGAAAGGTGCGGTGAAAAGTGTTTTACCGCCACAATCTGGTGCCATTTTTAGTTACAAAAAAAACTTATGTAATGATGAAGTTCCTCTTCTGTACAAGAGGTCTTCAAATACAACTCCCTTTATTTTTCTGCTTTAATATATTTCTGGTTTGGTTTTTTTTGTGTTTTAAGATGGTGCAGTAGAGTGACAGCACTATACAATGATTTTCATTGTGTTTTGTAACAAAATATACGTGCCAATGAATAAATCAGATCAAATCAGTAATCCAATCTCAGGAATGTTTGTTTGACCCTATGACATCCTGACTCAGCAGCAGGCAGCTACAGACCAGGCCAAGGCTGACACAACGTGATAGAGGAGTATTTATTCAACTCCTTAAAACTTTACCTCACTGTTTTGCTGATCACCCCGACATTGACCTATTGGTCTGCTCCCACACTGTCCCAGTGATCCACCCCTTCACCGTCTGGTCACACCCCCCTCATTGTCCCTGCGATCCATCCCCTCATCTTCCCAGTGATCAACCCCCTCACCATCTGGTCACCACCTCACTTCACTGTCCGAGTGGGTCAACCCCATCGCTACCTGGTCACCCCCCCTGCGTAATGTTTGGTCTCACCCCCTCGCTGTTTTCATCACCGATCATCTCATCACCCTCCTCTCTCTCTTGCCCATTCAACACTTTGCTGATGGAGTGGGCCCCACAAGGAGGCAGTAGGGAGGCACCGAGGGCTCTTTCAGGGCACTCCTCTGAATCTGTGATTCATTTCAGAGGCTTCAAAGCAGCCAAATGAAATAAGGGTATAGTGCTATGACCACACACCCCTACCATCTCTGGCATTGAGTTTGAGTTCTGACTGTGGCCACCCCTGCAGTTGTGGAAATAACCATAGCCTTAAAATTAATCGGTATCCCGGTAGACTACGTGCAGCCTTAAAATGTTTAGATAAAGTTAGTATTTTTGCTGCTGTGTGATGCCACTTGCTTAAGATAGTCATGTCACCCAACAGAATTCAAAACCCCGTTAGATCCATAATTCACCTTGTTTGTGTACTGCTCTGTCCCACTGAGGAGTGTACAATAAGGCTGGCCCTTCTCGAATATTAAAATAAAGCCTGTTTCACTTCCTCTTGCTGTAACGCTCCTATTATGAAATCCTAAGGTGTTCGAAAAAAGCTGTGCTTTGATTAAAATGCAGACAGTAAACATGCATTTAAAGCAACTGTTGGTCAGTGTCTGAAGCCAACATGGTCCAGTTTATAATACAGAGATTCTTCGTCATCCAGGATTGCAGTTCCTGAACAAGCAAAGCCAGCCAAAGGAAGTTGATAACATTGCACAACATTAGAATAAAAGTAAAATGCTGCAGACACTGGAGATCTGAATTAAAAAGAGAAAGTGCTGGATAAACTCAGAAGCTCTGTTCACATCTGTGGAGGGAGAGAGAGAGAGAGAGAGAGAAGCAGAGTTAATGTTTTGAGTCCTTTGTTAGAATTGAGACTTATACAAATGTGGTGCACTTTCAAAATGCTGCAAAGTAATTAAACTGTCAAACATCATGGCAGAACGTTTTATCAAGCCAAATGAAATTGGAGTTTGACATCTTTTTAAAAACTTGTTACAATTTTTGAACCCTTTGTCGGCAGTCTGAGAGTTGCTAACCATCACTGAATCAGCAGAAAGGTTTTGTGTGTGTTTGGTAACTGAGCCACCTCTTGATATCCTGGTGATGTACCAGACCAGAAATCTGATAGAAATTAATCCAGTGACATTCAAAGGCAAAGCCAGTAGGTTAACATTCAACTGATTTATTTATCATTTTCTGCTGAGATCAAAATAGATTTAAATGATGACAATTATAACCAAGATGTCTGGTTGATAAAAAGATTATCAAACTGTATGACAATTTTGCTTTCATCACTCATCCCCTTCACCACTGACTGGTACACAATGGCAGTAATGTGTACCCTTCCGAATCAGGGACAGAGATCTGAAGACCTGGGGCTGTTCTGTTTCCCCCCCCCAGTGCCAACCCAAGAACAATGCCTCCCTTCCCACCCTGACAATCCCAGCCAAATTACCTCCCCTCACCCCAGCCCAAGCTCAGTGGCCTCTCCTTAATATAAATACTGCAGAGACCTGGAGCTCCAAGCCTCAGTATCCCTCTGACCCAGGCCCTGTACCATCTACAAGTTACACGGAGTAAAACACCCAAGTTTCTTGAAACAGCACCTTCCAAACACGCCATCTCTGTCTCACAGTCAACGACAGCAGACGCATGGCTACACCGTCATGTACAAGTTCCTCTCCAAATCATGCACTAACCCTAACTTTGAACAAGTTCACAGTGGCTGCTTACCTTAAACGAGTTTTATTTTGTATTTCAGCTCGCAAGATGCTGATCGGCCAATGTCACCGTTTTATTTAAGGTAAGTTCTCTGCTATTGTTTCACCTGAGTTTCATTGAGTGGAACTTACTTTGTGAAATATTTAACAAGTGGTTTTTAAATCTGCTCATCCATCGGCTAAGTAGAGTTTTGGAGTCTCAACTCTTTCACTGATTGTTAAAATGGAAGATTGCTGAGGAACAAGCATTTATCTGATAACTGTCAGAACTTGAGCAGTGGTTTTTAGGCTTCCACGTAACTCGGCAAGCTGTGAGGTGGCCTACACCTCAAGGAGGTTAAATACATCTGTAAGAGTAATAACTTGCATTTATATAGCATGTAGATAAGATGTCATAAGTCACTTCACAGGAGTGTTCATCAGCCAAATATCTTGACACTGAGTTACAGAAAGAGATTTAAGGACAAGTTTGTGTTATGTAGTGTCTCTTAAGAGATTGCTTGTAGTATCATCATTGCATCATAGCATGTCATCTGAGGATATAATGATCTTAATGTCCATTTTACCTCAGATCACCTGAAGGATGGCGTTCTACTGAAAGCATGCTCCTCAATTTGGTTCTTCTAATAACCTAATGGCTCAATATTAGCTGACAGATGTCTGAGCAATATAATGCTTGTACATAATTGTTGGTTGTCATAAATGTCTGTTAGATTCTAATGCTGCAGTATGCATGCCCCATTTATTATCTTACAGGAAGTAACATCAGGTAAAACACTCTGCCGGCAGCAAGTTCATACCAGTTACCATTAGCTTAGTGTAGTGAGAGCAAGTTTGAAGGCGAACCTCGAAACTTTGAGAAGAGGCGAAGAGATTTAATGTGGGAATTGCTGAATTTAGGGCCAAGTCAACGGAAGACAGGAGCATGATGGTGGATTGACAGAAATCAGGGATGTCAATGAGGCCAGATCAGGCGAATGCAGGGATGTCAGTGCGGGAAGAGGATACAGAGGTGTGTAATAAGAGGCTCATTACGGAATTTGGAAGAAATCGATGAGAACTAAAAACTCTTGGTGCTGCTGGACTGGGAGTCAGTGTGGGTGAGAGGATCTGATCAGGGTCAGGGAGATGGCCAGCCGAGCTTTGGAATAATAATTTCTGGACCTAACGGTTTGAGTGTGGGTTTGAGCAACCAAAGAGATGTGCAGTATTGGTGAGGTGGAAGTCAGCAGTCGTGGTGAAGGCAAGGAGTAAAATTCCAGCAGGGGGCCAGAGGTGGGCAGGCCACCCAGTAGTACACTCAGATTCATAGGTAACCGTGGTGACAAACAGAGGGCCTTGGCCATTGACCACTGCATCTTGGAAGCTTGACCATATGTCGTGTTGACTTGATCTGTGTCACATCGGGAGCTTGCTACAATTTTTATTTAATTTGCTCATGGGATGCAAATGTTTGGTGAGCATTTATTGCCCATCTCTACTTGTCCAGTATCAAGGAAGAGTCAGCGTATTACTGTTGTTTTGGAGTCACATGTCAGCCAGACCAGTGGGAATAACGGATTTCCTTCCCTAAAAGGTGTTCGTGAATTAGATGGGCTTTTTCAGCAACTCACAGGAGTTACATGCCACCATTAGCCTGGCTTTTTGATTGCAGATTTTAGCAACTTCACATTTCATAATCTGCTACAGTGGGATTTGAACTCACAACCCAACACATTGGCCTGGAGTTTATGGATTACTAATGCAGCAACATCATGGGTTCACCACCACCACTCCATTATCCATGAATTTCCACCATGTTGTGATAGTTTGGAGCTCGAAGGCATCAGTGCTTTGAGGTGGAGTTTAGAAGCGGGAGGAGACCATATCGAAGCAGATACAATTCTTGGAGATATTGACAGTCAGTGCAGGGAAGTTCCATCACCTTATGGGAGAGTCTAGGACCAGAGGGCATAATCCCAGTAACGAGGGAGGAATTTAATCTCTCTGAGGGCAATAAATTTTTGGAATTCTTTACTGTGGTTGGCTATTGGGTCACTAAGTATATTCATGGCTGAGATAGAAGGATTTCTTAATCGGGGTCTGGGGATAAAGCAGGAAAGTGGAGTTGAGGATTATCAGATTAGCCATGATCTCTTGAGTGGTGGAAGAGACTCCATGGGCTGAATGGCCTACTTCTGATCATACATCTTGTGATAGTCAACCATTTCTTTGCACCTGCCTGAGTCTGACCAGTCCTGCTAGTAAACTAAACTGCTTTCCTTTTCCCTCTTTTCATGGCTCTGAAAATATTTGCAAATTAACTAAAAATGTTGTGTGTAAACATGCCATGGAAATTATTTGGATGACAGTAAGTCAACAAAATAGGTTTGACCTAGTCCCAGGGTCACTTGTTGCCAGTCACAGTACTTTTCCACTCCCCACAAACACCTGTCTTATTGCTTGCTGGTCATGGTCATTGAGTATTTACCGTACTGTCTCTCCTTATTCATTGCAAACTGTTACATAAAACTGGATGCAGAAACAATCTCTCCATTCAGTTTTTTTTTAGAAATGCATTCATTGACTAAGGACGTCACTGACTAGGCCAGTATTTATTGGCTATCCTTAATTGCTCAGAGGGCAGTTATCAGTCAACCACATTGCTGTGGGTCTGGAGTCACATGTAGGCCAGACCAGATAAGGAAGACAGATCCCTAAAGGACATTAGTGAACCAGATGAGTTTTTCCCCACCAATTGATAATGGTCATCCTTAGACTCTTAATTCCAGATTTGTATTGAATTTAAAATGCCACCATCTTCCCTGGTGGGATTTAAACCCAGATCCCCGTATCATTACCTGGGTCTCTGGATTAATAGTCCAGTGATAATACCACAGAGCCGTCGACTCCCCTATAAAGTGAGGTACTACGTTAATGTGAGAAGCTTCCTGAAGTCCAAAAGTAGAGTTAACCATTTCTGATGAGTAGAACTGAGGACAGCTCCAGTTTGCCAGTCTCTAACCTGGCATCTTCCTATAGCACAGCCAATCACCTGCAAAGACATTGATCCCAAGTATTGATTGTGAGGGGGAGTTTGAGGAATGTCAGATCACATCATCCCACAGGCTTGAGGCCCTGCCATTATGGTGCTTTCCACCGTGAGGTGAAGACAGTACCAGTTGAGGTGAGCAGGAATAGGTCCTGTGGCAATGTTGCAGAACAAAGACCGGTGAGATTGAGCCAGTATGGGAGAGCCAGCCTTCGCTTGACAGGCTTAGAATACTGGGCATCATATATTTCAGTGGGATCCAAATTGGTGGAAGGCCATTTGTTGTCAGGCTTGGGCAGCAGTTGATGTACCACAAATTTCAGCCTTTTCCCACTCACCAGCATCTGGCCCCAATACCTCCCTAGGTGGTCTAGATCAACTCGTGCTTCAACCTCTAGTTGAAAATCTCTTTATACCTTGATGAACTTTACCATTGGTGAGTGGGTCTTCAAATGTCAAGCTCTGGAACTTACCTCATCCCCCTCAACTCCTTTATAAAATATTCCTTTAAAACTATCTCTTCAGGTAAGCTTTTAGCTGTCCCTAACATCTACTTGTGCTCAGTCTCCATTTTGCAATGATTATGCCCTTGTGAAGAGTATCAAAATGTTTTGTTACGCTAGACGAATGCAGGCCGGTGCTGTTCTGGTGGAGTGGTATTGTTCCTTCCTCTGGTATAAGGAAGTCTGGCTTCAAGTCCCACCTGCTCCAGTGGTATGTAATACCATCTCTGAACAATTTGATTACAAATATCTGTAAATCCAGGTTGTTATTTGGGACTAGTATCAGGTCCATTTAGGCCAGTGGTCCCTTTGAATCTGAAATTAAATTTCTTTGAAGATTCTTGGCACAAATGCTGCTATTTCAGCTGGCAAGGTTGGTGTCCCCTTTATGTGCTCTGGCATTTTGGAAAGAGGAGGCATTATATTGCAGACACCATGTTTGCCTGAACATAGGTTCTCATTTTAACCACAGAGTGTGACAATGTGACTTGTTTTCACCTTGCCCAATTCACCCCTCAGGATCACTCAGTGGTTAGCAGTGCTGCCTCACAGCACCATGGACCTGGGGTTCAATTCCAGCCATGGGTGACTTTCCATGTGGAATTTGCATCTTCTTCCCTTTTCTGTGTGGGTTTCCTGTCCAAAGATGTGTGGGTTAGGTGGATTGGCCATGGTAAATTGCCCATCGTGTCAGACTATGAATGATGTACTCTAGATGGATTAGCCATGGGAAATACAGGGATATGGTGATGTGGGTCTGGGTGAGATGCTCTTCAGAGGGTCAGTATGGACTTGATGGGCCAAATGAGCTGTTACAACACTGTAGAGGTTCTGTGACATCACAGTGTTGCACAGCCTGTGAACAGCTTTTGGAAATGCAGTCAGTGGTAATTGTTAAGGGCACTCACAGCAAAGTCTATTCTTCTTGAACCACCATTGATGAGCAGGCCTCCAGACAGCTAGGTCCTTATCCGATGTGCAATATGCCCCCTCGGTAGAAAGGTAAAGGTCAGTTGTAACGGTGATGCAGAAAGTCGTCTAAGCTTGATAGAGTCAAGTTCCTTGTTCACATAAAAACAAAGTAGACTATACAAGGTACAAGGCTGGGCTGGACTACTCCGCCCACACAGAAGCTATCAGGGCACTGGTGAGACCTCATCTGGAGTACTGTGTACAGTACAGCTCACCATACCTGCAGAAAGATGTTAATACATTGGAGCTGATCAGAGAACGTTTACTGGGCTATTGCCTGGAATGAGCAGATTACCTCATGATGAAAGGCTAGATCTGTATCCTCTGGAATTTAGAAGAATCAGGAGTTCGTTAATTGAAAGGTCTAAGGTCCTGAGGGGACTTTACTGTGTGGCTGTCAGACTTGCTGAGTTTTTCCAGCAATTTTTGTTTTTGTTTCTGATTAACAGCATCTGCAGTTCTTTCATTTTTTGTGCAGCAACATGCAGTTGAGAATAAAATCAAACCACACATGATCTTATTGAATGGTGGATTAGGCTTGAAGGGTCAAGTGGTCTAATGTTGTTCCTTGTTCATATTCTAGGTTGTATTGAGCAGCCTTGCCAGTTAGGGTACCCATATCAGAAGTGGCAGCAAGGCATAGGGAATGATTTGCTCCATTCCAGTCACTTTCCAATTTCCCCCCCTCCCTAAACTTACTGAATCCTGTTTGGTTTCAGTGAAAATATACGTGATTCATTCTGAGACAATGTCGCACTGGAGTATCTGTGCAGAGATCGTGCTATTTAACAGTCACCAGAGATGCCAATTTGCAAAGAATCTTGCAGGCTGTTTTAAAATTGCCGCATTTTCCCAGACCTTATTAGTTTAACATTTAATGGAAAAAATTGTTACAGTCTGGTTACCTCCACCTTGCTTAGATTGTTGTTGAGCACAACCGGCACAGTCATTGTTTTGTCACATTCAGTCAGGTGTAACTCTCTCTCCTTTCACATTCACAAGTTGCAGCACTCCACCTGATGAAGACATTTGACCAAACAACATTGTTACATTCAACCCTTGTGTCAGTGAAGATCAGCGCTTATTGGCAATGAAGAAAATGTACCAAGCAATGACAAGGAAGTATTTTCTGGTTTCTGAATGATGGGAGGGCAGGATAGGCTGATCGGACAACCAATGGCAGCAAGAGTGGAGGATGAGGTAGCTGGAGATGGGAGGTCAGCTGTTGACCCTTCCCTGGAAAACATCGACCTAGAAGAGTGGCGCCTGGGAGTCCCAGTGTTCTGGATGTAAGTGTATTTTACATCCAGAACCTCAACCTGAGCTACAAACCTTCTCCAGGGTTGCTGGAGTTGGTGGGAATCAAGAGGGTGCAGAGAGCTCTGCGCTGACTGGGGTCAGACCTGGCGCAAAGGGAGATGGTTGTTGAAGGTCAGTCACCTTGGGCACAGGACGTCACTGCGGGGGGTAGGGGGGCCCAAAGTTGGTGTCATGGCCCTTTGGCTGCTTCATCAGTGGCTTTCCCTCCATTATGGGGACTGATGGGGGAGATGGGCTGTTGATTGCACCAGGTTCAGCATCATTCAGTGTCCAGGCTTGCGCTGGCAAGACGTGGATGCACTGTCTGGAAGGGCAATAGAGCCTGGGAACCTCATACCTTTTAGAAGCATATTAGGATGATCACTTGAAATGTCGTAACATTCAGGGCTTTGGGTCTACTGCTGGAAAGTGGGATTAGTGTAGGTAGGTCAACGCAGACTTGACGGGCCAAAGGGTCTTTTCTGTACAGTTTGACTTATGAATTTATAAAAGGGAAAAAAAAGAGCATTTGTGGAATGTTTTACACACCCACTGGACGTCTAAAAGCATTTTGCAGCCAACAAAATACCTTTTGAAAACAAGTCCATATTGTACAGTAGACAATGCAGCAATCAGTTTATGCACAGCAGGCTCCCGCAAAGAGAAGTAACAATGAGCCAGAACTGATCCAACACTGTGTTAGCAGTTGTTGGTGTTAGCAGTTGTTGGTGTCCTCTTTCTGCACCAAATTAGAGTCAGCGAGTATTTGGCAACGCCAGGACTTTAACAGTTGCCTGCCATGTATCCTGGGAGAGTGAGTTATGATCCTGTCAATTACACTGGTACTCCAGCTCATCAGCACCCTCTGTTGTTGACGCTGCCAGGTACACAGGGTCAGTGGAAGAACATCTTAATTTGCACAGGGTCAGCAAGCACTAAATCTGTCTGCCCGAGTCCTTCCTCAGACCGTTTAGGAGCAAGGTCACTTGTCCAAATGTCTTTTAAATGTTATAATTGCATCAGCCTCCACCACGTTCTCTGGCAGCTCATTCCATACACTCACCACCCTCTGCATGGAAAAGTTGCCCCTCAGGTTCCTTTTAAATTTTTCCCCTCTCACCTGAAACCTATGCGCAGTTGTTTTGAATTCCCCTACCCTGGGGAAAATACTTTTCCAATTCCACTTATCCATGCCTCAACCTCCTGGGAGAAAGGTGCTAGCTTCTCTTTGGGCATGGACGAAGGGTCCTTTTCTGTGCTATATGACTCTATGCACATACACATTTGCACACACACACAATTCCATCATGGCTGAACTGCAGAGGAGTCGTCCCATTCCCACCAATTTCCATCTGTCTGTGAGATTCTGTGAGAAGGACAGAGATCTTCTTCCTGCCCCCTTGCAAAGATTTATCCCCCCCCCCCCTTGTCCATCAAATTCCAACCGACAACACAGAAATAAATTAACCTGCTATTCAGATCTGTGCTATTTATGAGATCTTGCTGTGTTCTATTTAACTGCCCTGTTCCCTACATCACAGCAGTGGCTATCCAATGTGCTTTGTTGATGATACAGACAATATATCAATGCACATTGTCCGACTACGTTGATCTGTTTCTGTGCTGGAAAATGCATTCCACCAAAAAGGTCAAGGTCAGGACACAATTGGTCAGGGTGTTTGGCTGTCAATCGAGAGGTTGGTGGTTTGAAACCACCCCGGGAGGGAGTATTCACTGTTCTCACTCCAGCAGTTTTCTTTGGCGGCACGGTGGCTCAGCAGTTAGCACTGCAGCCTCACAGGGACCCGGGTTCGATCCCAGCCTCAGGTGACTGTCTGTGTGGAGTTTGCACATTCTCCTAGTGACTGTGTGGGTTTCCTCCGGGTGCTCCGGTTTCCTCCCACAGTCCAAAGATGTGCAGGTCAGGTGGATGTTAAGTTGCCCATAGTGTTAGGTGCATTAGTCAGAGGGAAATGAGTCTGGGTGGGTTACTCTTCGGAGGGTCGGTGTGGACTGGTTGGGCTGAAGGGCCTGTTTACACACTGTAGGGAATCTAATCTAATCTTAAAAAAAACTCTATATGTACGTGTGGACTTCCACACTGGCCTCCTCAGTTCAGCTCACACCCTTTCAACATATCCTTCTATTCCTTATTCTGTTTCTCGTGCTTATCTAACTTCCTCTTTTATACTCCTAGTATATTCTCCTCAGCTACAGCCTGTGGTGGCAAGTTCCACAATCTAACCACTCTCTGGTTAAACGGTGTGTGTGTCAGTTAAACAAAACAGGAGCCGTTAAGAAATAATTAAACTGCTGCATTCACTGACTATCATGATTGTTTTTTTTTTGGTGGTCGCATTTTGAAGGCAAAAGATTAAGTTGCATCACTTGGATTATCAGCCATACCACAGACCAGAAGAACTTTTAACGAGTGCTTTTTCCTTTTAAACCACTTGTTTCTGAAGAGCATGTGTTCAGTGACTGGTGTTAACTTGGTTAAATATTGACAGCGCCAAAGGCACTTGAGTGCCTTTTTAAAATTCAGTCCTTTCATGAATGCATGTTCGGTAATCGAGTCATTCTCAGTGCTGTCCTGGGGTTCATTCTGCTTAACTGCACACTTTTCCAATTTCCAAGACAAAATGTTGCTGCAGCTGAAGATTGTTGTGTGTTCCCCTTGATAACCTCCGTCTTCTCTAGCCAGACCCAGAAGGATAAATCAAACGGCTCCACACTTGCTGTGTTCTGTCACAACTCGAGCAGAGCTGCCCCCCAGAGCACAGTTTGTGCTGGTAATAGTTTTTTTTTGTCCCCTTTACTTTCCTAGTGGCCCAGTTACTTTACAATGGCACCTGTCCCCTGAGGCAACAACAAAGAAAGGAATGGATTACCATAAGGCTTCATCTTCTGTCTTATCAATGACCTCCGTTCTGAGTGGTGGACAGTGCCAGTGAATTGGACAGATGGTTCATCCAATAGTCCATTGAACTTAGACCTCACTGCAGCTTATTTTATTTATAGGTAATGGGTAAATCATTTCCCCACCCATCCCCCCGTTTGTCTTGGAAAGTTCAGCCAGGGGCTACATGACCTTTCCCCTCTTGAATCATCACCGTGGTGTTAGCTCTGACACCCTCTTATGTTCACTGTTGATCACATTTTCCTGGTGTTTTAATGATCTAACCTGTGTATCTGTTTACCATTACAGTGCCCACATGCCTACAGTCAACAGGATATCAGCAGCCGGGAAGTAAGAGCACTTTTTCTTGTTTCTTTCAAAAGGAGAGGGTTTGTTTTCCAACTGGATATGCACTTGAATGAAGAAACAGTGGTGTTGATGAGAAAGGGCTGTTGGAAGCGAGAGGAAGTGAGTCTAACTGACTCCCTCTTTTGAAGAGCCAGTAAAGGTCTTCGATAGGCTGAATGGTCCTTTATTTCTATTTTTACGTGGGACGTAAGATCAGCGTTTTTCGGTCCTCCCTAATTGCCTCTTGAGCTGTTTAACGCTTTCCGCAATTTCAGACGGCCTTTAGGAGTCAATTACATTGCTACTCATCACATGTAGGTGATAAAGATGGCAGATTTCCATCCCCAAAGGGCATCAGTGAACCAGATGGGATTTTGAGAAAGTTGTTATGTGATTAACATTAGACTAGGTTATTTTAATTCCAGAATATACATTTCACCATCTGGCAGTGATGCAATTCAAGCCCATATCCCCAGAGCATTAACATGGGCCCTCTAGATTACTAATGCAGTGACATTACTGCCACCTGCACAACTTCTGTGATGATGGACAGCACCTGAGTTTTCTTTTTGACTGTGGGCGAGGTTGTACATCTGAGTTTGTCTGTCCTGCTGGGGCATGGAAACAGCAGGTACAATCAAAGGTTGAGAACCTCTTCCCCACCCCCCCCCCCACCCCCCTCGCCCTCCCGTTCATGAAAAATGCACATTGGTTCAAAACCAGCTCATCCCCCACCCGAAATCCCTCTGCCTTCTTGCAGCTCAGTAAATGAGAAAACCGTTCTCAAGTGTAACCAAACAAACGTTTCACTGCTCCATGTTGAACTGGTTCGGTCATTAGTTGAGTATGTGAGCCACAGCAGTCCCAAGTTCAATCCCAGGGCTTTCCCAAGTTGGGCAATATAAGACCTTCAATATAGGAGCAGAATTAGGCCATTCGGTCCATTGAGTATGCTCCATCATTCAATTATGGCCGATATGTTTCTCACACCCATTCTCCTGTCTTCTCCCCATAACCCTTGAACCCCTTATCAACCAGGAACCTATCTATCTCGGTCTTAAATACACTGAATGATTTGGCCTCCACAGCTCTCTGTGGTAATGACTTCCACAGTGTCCCCACCCTCTGGCTGAATGAATTCCTCCTCATCTCAGTTCTAAAGGGTCATCCCTTCACTCTGAGGTCTGTGGGTCCTAGTCTCTCCTCCTATTGGAAACATCTTCTCCATGTCCACTCTCTGTCCAGACCTTTCAGGATTCTGTACGTTTCAATCAGATTCCCTTCATTCTTTTAAACTCCATTGAGTGCAGACCCACAGTCCTCAACTGCTTCTTGTGTGACCAGCCCTTCATTCACAGGATCATCCTTGTGAGCCCCCTCTGGACCCCCTCCAAGGCCAGCACATCCTTCCTTAGATACAGAGCCCAAAACAGCTCACAGTACTCCAACTATCTGACTGGACCCTTATACAAACTCAGCAATACATCTCTGCTGTTGTCTTCTAGCCCTCCCGAAATGAATGCTGTATTATAGGTTCAGTCCAACCCCATACTGGCAATAAGCAGGATACTGTTGGCATTAGGAAAGGCAATATCAGAGAGGCACTTCATGCTGATCATAACAGCATTCATAATATCAGCTAATAATGTTTCATTGTCAAGCTCTGCACTTTCATGCAATGTTGCTCAGATAAACAGTGCAAGGCCATATTCCTGAACTAAGCTCCTGTATTGGTTTTGTAACTAGAGATGGTTATCATGCGCACTGTTGACATGGTTAAGTTTATCAGACCCTCAGTCTTAACGGCTGAGAAGCTATCTCTCAACTGCCACGTCTGCACATTTTGTTAACTCTTCTGAGGCTGTGCTCACTAGGCTCAGTTACTCTGTCGGACTGGAAACTGGGAGAGAGCTGAGACACAACCACAGCCCATCTGCTGCCTGGAGGGACACAGAGTAACAGCTGTCCCATGCTGCCCCAGTGTTCAGTGCAGCACAGCCCTTCTACCATCCCCCACATTCCCCTCCCCAGCCAAGCAGGAAATACTCCCCACCCCTGACTCAATGAGAACATGACAGGAGGCAAGCTGGAGGTGAAAGGTCGCACAGCCTTTACTACTATTCCTGACTATCCCTCTTGTTGTTGATCCTCAAAGTGCCCATCATTGGATTGTGTGTTTGTCCCTTGGCTTTATCTGTAGCTGTTATTGTGGAGCTTTCCATCCTTAAAGTGAAGATAGATTTGGTCACTCGCTTTGCAGTCATTCATTATCAATAAATTCTTCAGAGGGAGGTGGGTGGGGGTGTACATGTAGATGAGTGTGTACACTCATGCATATGTGGGTGCATGAACATGCGTGTGTAAGTTAGTACATGTCTGCTTATGTATGCATGATCAGTTGACTAGATGTTTGCATGTTTGTGTGTAAGTGCATACATATGATACATGTCACTGTGGGTAGATGCATATTTTGAACTAATTTCGGCTTTGATTGAGGTGCAGATTGTTCATTGAAAGTGTAATTTGGGAAGGAAGCTAAAAAGGATTGAGGTGGAATACATTGATGTCACTGATATCACTTCAAATGGCAAACTGCTGGTGTATCGGGTTGCTCAGGAAGTGCTGTGTTGTGTTTGCAGCCTTCTTGAAAGGACTATCCGATCCGCAGTAGAACAGCACCTCTTTGATGCTCATGGCAGTGGAAGTCAAAGTTCAGAGGAATCTGAAATGGGAACATCTTCATCCACAGCCAGACAGAGAAGGAGACATCTCAAAGAGCAGGATGAATACTGGCGAAACAAAGAAACGTAAGGCTGTTTTCTTTACTGTTACTAGAGTGCACCCTTTAAACTGGTATATTAGATAGAAAATTTTTCATGGTGTTTGAAATAAGAATAGGTCTTAACAGAATCTTGATGACAAATGTCAAATCACTGCCTTTTTGTACGTATAAAATTGCAAGGTGTGTGTGTAAAGTATAAACAGCCAGTTAATATATTACTGGCTAAGACCTATGTGATGTTGGCTGTCCTTTGTTGGTTTAAAGCAAGGGTGGCTTTCCTCCTTGTTTTAATGATAGTTCTGCAGTCCATCCAGGTTAACCAGGTTAATGAGTCTAGCCATTCCCTGTCCCATGTGTGTCCCCATACTAGTGTCAATCATGCCACCCCAAACCCCAGCTCACCTTCAACACTATGATGAAATCAGTATGCTTTGTCCATGCAGCCCACAGTCTGTGTGGTTTTCCTTTTGTTCCTGTTGCTTTTAGCATGAGTTCTGTAATCTCCCCAGGACTCTTCCCCTACTGTGGTTATCAGGGCAATGTCAAGGCTAACCCCACTGGCTCCCACCCAATGTTGACCTGAACTGTGCCCATGGAAAAGTGCCCCAGGAATCTCTCCCACTCTTGCCATCCACCTTCTGTGTATATTTGGAGGATTTACAAGCCAGTGCTTGACCCCCTGTTTGGCCACATTCTGAGCACATCTTCCTTGACTGTCAAATCCCAAAGTGGATCTTGAACCCAGAGCCTGTAGCTCAGAGGCAGAGACACTATCCACTGCTACAAGACCTCCTCATTTGCATCACCACTCAACTTATCCATCTTTGCTCTGCATTGCTGTATGTCTGTACCCAATAAAAATCTATTCCACCAGTCTTGATTATTAAAGTTGCTCCCTCTATCTATCACTGGCCATTATTGTAGCTTTTTAGGGTGAGTTATGATTTCTACTGCCCTCCCATGTAAGAGTATGTCCTGATTTTATTCCTGAAGACCCCAGCTCCAGCTCATTAATTGAGGGCTTCGCAAAATGCGATTGAGACCCCAAGTAGGGTCACGAACTGAACTTTTTGGATCGGAGGCTCTGAGGCAGCAATAGTCACTGCTCCTCAGCGCTGGTACAGATCTTCACCTTCTCTCACCACACTGGTCAACCCATTGGTGAGCAATGTTTCCTCTAAGCTGAGCAACCACACAAAGGGTCCACACATGACGACCAGTATGCCGACACGACGACTTCCAGTTGGGAAGTCACTGCAACATAGACAACATAGAACATATCTGACCAGTTTCAAGCCTCAACCCAAGGCCAGACCGGGTAAGGATGGCAGATTTGCTTCCCAAAGGACACGAGTGAACTGGATGCATTTTTTGACAATCAGTGGTAGTTCCACTACAGAGAAAAGCTTTATATTCCAAATATATTAATTGAAACTAAATACCACCAGCTGGTCTGGTAGGATTTGAACTTGAACCCCAAGACCATGATTAGTCCAGAGGCATTACCACTAGCTTTGTCTTTCTGCCTCTACACCATTGAAATGCTTTATCATTTTAAATGCCTCAATTATGCCTTCCAAAATTAGGTGATCACAAGGTACTTTCATGTAACCCAGATTCATAATTTAACCTCTTAAGGCTTTAATAGTGAATGTGTGATGTGCACTTTTGAAATCATTACACAGAGGCTAGTATCCTGTCACCAAGTCATCCTTTATTTACACATGCACAGTATGTGGACTCTGACCAGCTACCTCAGAGCTTGTCCCTAGATTGAGGAGACACTAAGACTCCTATTTATTTTTTTTTTCTTTTTCCACCTAACTGCAGTAGTGCTTATTTTTTCCCCAGCACCCATGTTGTGTGTGTGTGCAGGTGTGAGACAGTGAGAGACACAAGGTGCACGAATCGTTATTCTAATTTCCACCACCAGGAAAGACTCCTGTTAATTTTTATTTTTATGCTTATTTTTTCCCCAGCATCCATGTTGAAAACTTCTGTTTTTTTTTCCTTTTTTTTTTCCTTTGTTTTTTTTAAACCCCCACACTACCGCCTAACTGTGGTAGTGCTCTTTTCTTTTCGCGGTCCGATTATATTTAATACTTTTGTGAAAATGAGTTTACACAGCTTACAATTCACTCTAGAATCATGTAAACAAACACACATCTTACCTTCACTTACTGGCTTCGCCATTTTTGTTTCTTGTCCATTTTTTGTTTTAAAACCAAGACCATGATTAACCTCAGTAACCCACATGGGAGACATATCAAAAATATTAAATGTACTTTTCAGCCTCTTTTAAAAGAGTAGTCTTTTTTCCTTTCAGCCCAGAAAAAAAGTCAGCACACAGAAAATCCATCTTTCAACTCCTCAAAACAATAGCTTTTATTTTTAGTGTGCCCCTTAAACTTTTTTGTCTGTAATGCCAGAGCAATATTTTCTTTTTAAAAAAGTCACATCGAACGGTTTGGAGATTAACCCAAAAGACCGGCCGACTGGCGCCCGTGCCCCCCCCCCCGGAGGTCAATCTGGCGCTGAGTAGACTTTTTTTTAAAAGTCCTTGAACACGCACACACTGATCCAGCTCCCTCAGAGGCAGCTCTCAGAGTGAACAATATCACTGACCCTCCTGGTTTTTTTGGGTTTTTTTTTTCATAAATAACCACCCTCCTGTTTATTTTTTTTAATTTAACCCCCACACTACCACCTAAGTGATGTAGTGCTTATTTTTTTCCCCTGTGTGCAGGTGTGAGACACAGTGAAAGACACAAAGTGCACGAATCTTTATTCAATTTCCACCACCAGGAAGATAGGAAAACACCCGGGTGGCCAGTGACAAACACTGCCCTTCACTGCCCTGTTTATTTTTTTTTTTAATTAAACAAATTACAAAACAGTTTACAAAAAAACATTGACAGCTGTACACATCTTTATTCAATTTCCACCACCAGGAAGATAGGAAAACACCCGGGTGGCCAGTGACAAACACTGCCCTGTTTATTTTTTTTTAATTAAACAAATTACAAAACAGTTTACAAAAAAACATTGACAGCTGTACACAAAAGACAGCAATTTTACAAGGGAGAGGAGCAGCAAAGCTAGGCCCTGGACCCTACCGTTCAACCAATTTACAGGGAGAGGAGGACAAACCTCAAATCCCAGTTCGACATATGACAAGACAGTGACAATGACATTTGTACATTAGACAATACCGTTACATACAAAAGTGCAGACAATACAGACCCAACAAGCCCCCGCCCCTCCCTCCTGTTTATATCTGTCAGCCAGGGCTTCCTGATTGGTCGCAATCAAGGAATCATACTCAATAAGATCCACCTGACCAACCTCATTCCAATCACTATGTCCCTCCAAGTCCAATATGTCGTTCCTGAGATGTGATGACCAGACTAAACACAGATGGATACAGAGCATTCTGTGTGCTCTATTTCAGTCATTTCGATAAATAGACTGATAGCCCATTCACCTTTCTCATCATGTTTTCTTCCTGTGCTCTGGCTTTTACTGATGTGTATGCCAGAACACTCAAATCCCTTTTGCTCTTCCAAAATTCCAGCCTCTCAAAATTGCTGAAAAAAGTCACATTTTGTCAAGGTTTTTCATCTTGCACTCTTCAGGACATTTCACAAGAGTAAAGGCAAAATAATATTTATACTGTGTGAGAGGAGAGTACTGATTAGTAGGTAGATAAACTGTGATTGGGAGAAACTCTGTTATCTTTTCGAAGCTCCTGCTGAGGTGTATTTTGTGTTAATGGAGATTCTGAGGTGCATTAATCCCACTTGTGTTTTCTTTCCATTGCTCTCTTTTTGTAACATGCTCTTCCTAACTGCACACCTCTCAGCATCTCCGCAGTTCCTCGCCTCACTTCAAAAGTGGAAACCTTTGTGAGATGTTTTAAGATTTATTAATAGAAATTCCAGGGCATTTTACTGGAGGTTTTGGGGAGTATTAATGGAGATTCTATTGCGGGATATTCTTGGGATTATTACGAGAGGTTGAGGGGTATAATTTTTGAAGGTTCTGATGGAGATTATGGGGTGTATTAGTGAGCATTGACGGCCGAGTTTCCTCAGATTTTCTCCTGTCATAAGTTGCTCAGAAAATCCACATTTAGATCCACCAGCTTGCTGCCAAAATTACAGAAACTAAACATGAGAAGATCTGAGGAAATTCACCTCCTCGTCATCATGACAGCAAAAGTGCCCCAATTATTGTGTGAAGTGCAAGCTGACCATGTTGAAGGCAAAACAAGGAGTAGGCTTTGTACCAAGCTCCTTCTGATTGCACTCCGAGTTCATAAGAGCATCTCTCTAACTTGTTCAAACCTGCCTTGTTCCGCAGGGACAGCATCAACAAAGAGAATATTCCCTGTAACAGTGAGGAGGGACGATCGGGACTTCTGGAACCTTCCCAAGCCAGTGATAAAAAGCTAAAAGAGAACAACAGTAGTTACATCGAGGAAGGCATGAAGCCAAAGAGACAGAAATCAAGTTGTAAACTCTCTGTGCTAAATGACAACCAGGATTCTCCAATGGTATGTTCACACAGACATCACATTATAGGTTACAACACAGAAGGAAGCCATTTGGCCCATTATAAGACCAGCTCAATTTGCCCAGATCCTACACCTGTCCCCATAGCCCTGCAAATGATTTCTGTTCAGGTGGGTTATGCAACTTTCCTTTGAAAGCCACACTTGAATCTGCCTCTAGCACACTCTTTGGCAGTTTTCCAGATCCTAATCGCTGTGTAGTGAAGATTTTTCTCATGTCGCCAATACTTCTTTCTCAGTCACTGACTTACCACCAATTTCCAGCCCTATTCAGTTCTGAGGGAGGTACATACCAGACACAATATTTTCTCTCTACCTGCTGGATTCCTCCAGCATTTTCTTTTTTAATGTAGGATTTTACAGATTCTTCAATAAGGCCATTATTGCTATAATACCTGAAATGCAGAGTAAGATAGACCCATTTCTGTAGCACCTTTTGTTTGTGCACAGCAAGATCCCACAAACGGCATTGTGACCATTCCCAAGGTACTGAAAAAGCAAGATGCGAGAAATCTCAGGGAGGGAAAAAAAAAGAGGAAAAGAGGGAGTCGTTCAGTAAATCAGGGCACGTCTGGGGAGAGAGTTAACAGTTCAGAGAAAGGACCTTTACAGAAGAGAGACCGAGTTGGGGATCAACATCAAGTGATTTCATGATGCAGCAGCCAAGCAGAACAGTCCCCCTTGTTTTTCCTTTATCCCCTCATGGTGTACTCCGGCGTTTCTAAATGTCCCATTTCACACCTCATTTGGGAGCAATCTTTGTTCTTTCAGTATATCCATTACCATTACTCATGGCTGTGGCATCATGAAATCTCCCCCATCTTCCACACTTCATTTCTTTCATCCCCTCCCTTACCACTGGTTTAAAAACAAATCCCAAATTCCCATTCCCAGGCAAGGTCATTGACCTAAAACATCAAGTCTTTTTCTCTCCACAGATGCAATGTTCCCTCATTTCTCAACCACTTTTTGTTCCTTATTACCAGATCATCTGTTGCTTTTCCTTCATGACGTTGGATGGGGTGTGAATATTGGTCACAGCACTGGGGAGCTTTCCCAAGCACTTTTTGAACTTTGATACTCAGCTAAAAATATAGCAAGGTATTTGTTTAGTTTAACATCTTAACTGAAGGTCTGTGCCTCCTACATTGTGTTGAGCCCTCAGTGTTACATGAGCCTGTCAGCCCAAGCAAATGCACAGCCTTCGGACTGAATGAAATGCAATAGTGATAGTCACTAAAGCCCTGTAGCTGCCATAATCAGGAGGAACTAGAGCAGAACAACCCTCCAGCCTGCTCTCCCTTTAATATGGATTATGGCTGATCTTGTCTTGGCATCAACTCCACTTTCCTGTTGCTCCCCACAACTCTTTAACCTGTTGCTAATTAAAAATCTGCTTATTTCCTCCTCAAAATGTATTCATTGTCCTGGCATCCACCACATTAGGAACAGGAGTAGGCCATTCAGCCCCTTCACTCTCTTCCAACATTCACGAAGATTATGGCTGATCTGTCACCTAATTCCATCTTCTTTTGTGCCTTTGTAATTTTCCATCTGAGTTCTGTTAACAACTGATTCTGCAACTCTGTGACAATGATTTCCACAGTTCCTTTGGGAGAAGGAAATCCTCCTCATCTTGTTTTATATCTACCACCCCTAAAACCTTTCATTTTAGATTGCCCCACGTTTATTTTGTCAATCCCATTTAGCATCTTATAAATCTCAATCTAATCTCCTGTCATTCTTCTCAGTTATTAGCAGGTGTAGACCTAAACTGTTCAATCTTTCCGCATAAGACAAGCCTCCCATCTTGGAGTTCTATGAATCTTTTCTGAACTACCTCAAATGCAAGTACATCCTTTCTCAGGTGAATGCAGTACTCGAGATTCAATCTCACCAATGCCTTGTATGGTTACACCAACACTTTAAAACTTCATTTCTTGAGCAATAGATGCCCAATTTCCATTTGCAAATTCCAAAATGTATTTGTTCTCATTACCTGCTGAACTTGCACGTCCACTTTCTGCAATTTGGAGTATCACGGTGGCTCAGTGGTTCGCACTGCTGCCTCATAGCACCAGGGACCCAGGTTCGATTCCAGCCTCTGGTGACCCTCTGTGAGGTGTTTACATGTTCTCCGTGGCTTTCCTCCAGGTGTTCTGGTTCAATGCCACAGTCCAGAGATGTGCAGGTTAGGTGGATTGGCTGTGCTAAAAAGTTGCCTATTGTGTCTGGGATCTGTAAAATTAAGTGAATTTGCCATAGGAAATGCAGAGTTTCAGAGGTATAGGAGGGTGTGTCTGTCAGGGTGGGATGCTGTTTGGAGAATGGTTATGGATGTGTTGGGTTGAATGGTCTGTTTCCAGACTGTAGGGATTCTATTCTATTCGGTCTGTGTTATCACCATCCAGCTGACCCACAGAACTTTTCCAGCATGCTAAGTCTCATTATTAATTCCCTTAATTCCTTGCCCATTCATTGACTCCTGCCAACACAGCTCTGCTGTCTCAGTTGTCCAGACATGGATTTACTCAGAAGTGCCACTTTCCAAGGATTGGAGTGTTCAGCCATGTAGCACACAACTGCTGTCCATTCCACTTGCTGCTCCAAAGTTGCTTGCTAATGTTCTCTTGTGGCAGTATCTGCCTGTACCCACGTTTTTCTTTCTTGGATGTGAAAATGTCACGTAGAGAGCAGGCTGTTCAACCAGGTGGGTCTAGAGGTCATGTATTAAAACCTCCTTGGAGCATCTTCAGCAAACGTTGCTGATCCTGAGAGGCAGCTTGGTACACTGTGCACAGAATATTCTGGAGAGAGAGAGACATGCATGGTAAAACACTACTGCTTTATATGTCACAGAGGGAAAAGGCACTGCACACTGCGTTTGCTTTAATTCCCTATTAACTTGCTGTTTTCTGCCTCACTCAGCAGAAGAGAGTAAACTCAATGTAATATTTGCATATTTGATTTGATTTATCATCATGTACCTAGATACAGTGAAAAGTTTTGTTTTGCATGCAGTACAGGAAGATCATACTATAAAAAGTGCATAAAGGTAATAGAACAGAGTGAGGAATACAATGTTACAGCTGCAGAGAAGGTGCACCGAGTACAAGATCAACACTAGATTTGAAATTTGAGAGTTCCATTCAGCAGTATAATAACAGCCGGGAAATAGCTGATCTTTAATCTGTTGGTCCAGTTGCTTAAACTTCTGTATCTTCTGCCTGCTGAAAGAGGTTGAAAGAACTTATAACCAAGCTGGGAGGGGTCTTTGGTTATGTTGACTGCCTTTCCAAGATAGTGAGAACTATAGATGGAGTCAATGGACGGAATAACTCTGTCCCAGTTATTACAGGTCATCTCAATACAGCAAGAATTCACATTGCTGCAGCAGTAAATTCAAGTGCACAACAAAACACCATTCTTCATGTACTGATTAGATTACTTACAGAGTGGAAACAGGCCCTTCGGCCCAACAGGTCCACACTGACCCTCCCCTTCACCTAACACTATGGGCAATTTAGCATGGCCAATTCACCTAACCTGCACATTTTTGGACTGTGGGAGGAAACTGGAGCACCTGGAGGAAACCCATGCAGACATGGGGAGAATTACTGGTTGACCTCCTAGCATAGTGGCCAGTGGCTTTACCAGCTAGCCAGATGGGGATCCTCCTGCCGTTTTGAGAAATAGGTGAAATTTAAAAGGGGAAGTAATGTATTAAAACTAGGGGCAGGTTTTCCATGTCAGTTTTGAACAAGGCCAGCCCTTCATTCACATTGGCAGGAAGCTTGCTTGTTTATTAACCTGACTCTGCAGCTTCATCTGACATTGATACTTGAGGAATGTTAGCCCATTACCCTCGCCCCTGTCAGTATTCCTGGAAACTGATAACATTCCCCTTCCTAACACTCCTCCCTGTCCCAGCTGGCCCAATGGTCCATCCTTCCTCAATTGTTGAACCAGCAGCCTTGGTAACTCGATCAGTGGCTCCATTCTAAGGCTTGATATTGGGGAAACCCTGTGCTTTACTATTCTGGTCTACAGGCCGTACCCTGTGTGAATTAGCTGCTGCACATTACAGCAGTGTATGCACTTGAACAGGTGGGACGCAGTTGGGGATGGTGTGAAAAAGGCTGCAGTGAAATGCAAATGCTTGGAGTATTTGCTTTCACTGCGATAGGGTGAGAGGTGAAAGTCTTTGTGTAATATTTGTGTTCTGGTCTGCACAGAGAAGGTGCGCTATTAATTGATACAGTCCTGGCTGAAGACATTTTCATGGTTGAAAATTGTGACTAATACCAGGAATGATTTGCTCGCAAGCAGTGGAGTGGAAATACTCGGGGTTGGGATCTGTGTCATGAATCATGTCATTCATTCAATATCTATCATTTGCAGTTTCTGACTCAATGTATCAGCATCTGCAGTCCTCACTTCCTCCTCAATGTATCAGTGGATAGATATCCTTTGAATGAAAGCCCATGCAGTTTTCAATGTTTGAGTCCAGAGCATCTTAAGAGCGAGAAGTCTCTCAAGCCTGCTCCACCATTCAAGATCATGGCTAGTCTTCCATGTTAGATCCATTTCCCAAGTCCCCTCACCCCCTGCTCCTCATCTAATTCCTAGATTCTTTCCTGTCCGAAAGCATCCTATTGATCTCATTCTTGAATATGCTTAAAGACTGAACAGCCACAACATCCTGGAGCAGAGAATTGCAAAGATTCCCAGCCCTCTGAGTAAATACGCTTCTCCCGTCTCAGTCCGAAATGATTGGCCTGTGGTTCTTGACTGTTCAACCCCAGAGTAGCCCCCACCTCTCATCGCCTATACTGTCTAGCTCTCGGAGAACTGAGACTGAAGAGTTTTATTGTAATCCTTTTTTTGTCTGGCAGCCCATGGAAAGCAGCAGCATTACGTCATCCTGGTCTCCTGATCCATCCCTTGGAATGTCAGGGCCTGGCGGAAGCCTAAATTTCCTGACCCAGCCAGAAGATGCAACTGAACGCGACAGGTGGGTTTTTGTCTGTGATTGAGTGGTTCATTTTAGAATTCCACTCTTCGTTTTCTCTTTCTGTTGTGATTGCACAGTTAAAAGGAACACAGGTCCAGGGGTGACTAGCATGAATGAAACAAAATGACACACAGTTTGACCATGGAGCCTGTAGTGATTGTAACGAGGTCAGCCAGGTGGACCTCATGGAGTATGAGTTCCCTGATTGGGGCTGTTAATCTGGTTAACAGAGAGCCCTGGAGTGTCCGACCTCCTGTTCACTCTGGGTGCTGGTTCTAACAAGGCTGTACCAGAGTCAAGGACTCCCCACATTCAAATAAAGGGTGTTATGGGATACTGGCCTCTGTGGAGTTACTTCAGTGGCCTTGCGAGTAAAACACATTCTGAGGAAACTTGCTCACAACAGTTGTCATTGAGTTGGGGCAAGCATTGCTTGCATCATGTCATTATTTGGGAAGCTTCCCTCATTCAGCCCTGCTGCCCAAGACTGGGTCCAATATGTGGAAAATATGTGTTTTTTTTTCCAGGCAAATGACATTGGGGCAGATGAAAAGTGTCAAGCAGTTCTCCTGACAGCTTGTTAGGAGCCTAACTTTCCCTGAGGCACCAGATACTAAAACCTTTCAAGAGTTGACAGATTTAGTTAAGTCAAAGTCTGAGATGCTATTGTTTTATTTCAGCAATTTGAGAGCCAGGAGATTCTGTATCAGGATTTTTGACTAGGTTAGGTTGACTGACAGAGGCATGTGACTTTGGCTTAACCCTTAATGAGATGCCAAGGGACCAGTTGGTCTGGGATTACTGATGTAACCATGCAAAGGCACCTACTAGCTGAAGCCCAACTGGACCTGCTATGGACCGGACCAACCCCCTTAAAACATGTCAAGGAGATAGCCTAGACATTAACTTTTTTCTTATTTCAAAAGGCAAGTGTCAGGTGTTGTATTCCAGATGCAATTCGATTGGTTTAACAACGAGGCTTGAAGCGAAACACGTTTTATTCATACATACTTAAAAAATCACATGACACCAGGTTACAGTCCCAACAGGTTTATTTGGAAGCACTAGCTTTCGGAGCACTGCTCCTTCATCAGGTGGTTGTGGACATACACTGTAGTTAAAATCCAGACAAAATAAAAATAAAAGAATTGGCTTAACTGTAACTCTACTGAAATACTTAACAAAATAATAAATTACTCATTAACTGTTCCAGTTCAGTGACATCAGTTGAAAAATGTGATGCTGGAAAAGTCCCAGTTCAGTGACATCCCAAAGCACACCCTTGGTAAAGGCAAATTCGGTAAAATAGATTGTCTCTGATGCAATTCTAGCAGCAGGAAGAGAACCCAAGCTTTTAGCTGTAACAGAAAGAAAGAAAGAGAGAGAGAGAGAGAGATGTAACAGCTTTCACAACCTTGACAGCTACTAAAAAATAAACAGAAAATCCTGGTTCTGTGGGAACTTAAACCCACCCATTCAGGCTGCTTCCATTGTTACAAATTTTAAAAATCCCCACAGCCTCACAAGCTGTTTAATTTATTGACTTGGAGCTTATCACCTCTGTCTGAACCTCCCTTCAAAAAGAATGGACAAAATACACCTGTTAAAGCCATAGTAGCATCACACCTCCTTGCTTTAAAAAAAATGAACCATCAAAATACAAAGATGGCTTCATTTTAAAAGCCTTTAGTCTTACTAGTACACCACAGTACATTTTACGTTACATTGACTCTAAGCCTGCAAGCATTCCCTCCTACGGTCCATTTCAGTCCAGTTTTTCCTGCTACCAAATGCCTTTGTCTTCCTTCATCAAAGTTGCAATTATGTTCTGTCATCCTGCCACATCTATGATTTTCAAATTGAATGCCTATAACCATAAGCTTCATCCAAACAGTCTGGTATTTTTATCTTTAAATTTTTACAAAAACCTTCATGGGTTATGATCAGTGTATACATTTGTCTCAGACATCTTACTGTAAATATAGATCTCCTTCTCAATTGGAGAATACAGTTGATTATTCAATTTTCGATATGAATACCAAATAAGTTTTTCCATCTTCTCTTCACCTTCTTGCAAGAGCACAGCATTGACACCCACATCACTCGCATCGGTAGACACTTTGAATGCCTGTGGGTAATTGGATGTGGTTAACACTGGGGCTGAGGTTAACACCGCTTTCAGGCTGTCAAATGCCTTCTGATGGTCTGCCATCTACTGAAAGTTTCTGTGCTCCTTCAACATGTCAGTCAGTGCAGCAACTGCACTGCTAAATTCAGTACAAACTTCCAATAAAACCCACTCAGTCTGAGAAATCATAGTACTTACCTCTTCGTCAATGGTAAGGGAAACTCCCCAATAACCTTTGTTTTCACATCCTGTGGGGCAATTTGTCCATGTCTGATGACATGGCCCAGGAATGTGACTTGTGCTTCTGCGAAATCACTCTTAGCCAGGCTTTTCACCAAGTCCTTCTCCCAAAGCTGATCAAACTGTGGAGTATAAGATTGTAAGACACAGACTCTATAGCAAAAGTTTACAGTGTGATGTAACTGAAATGATATATTAAAAAAGATCTGGATTGTTTAAGTCTCCTCTTTTAGAATGACCATGTTGGTTTCAGTTCTTTCATATGTAAAGCGCAGAACATTTTTTAAAAGTTGCATTCTCAAGTGAACTTTTGACAATTGGCGTCATGTCGGCCCAGATAATGCATTGAAGGTGTGAGCTGACCTGTGTGAGACTGTCTGTGGTCAGACTGATTCTCATCTAAAAAACAGATTTACAGAATCTTACATGGATTCATGCAGTTTTTGAGCAAAGTAAAATGTAATTCTGCATGTACAAATTCATGTGGGTGCTGGGAGGGTGCGGGGGTGTGAATGTACTGTGTGATAGAGTGTGTATGTGTGAGTGCTTTAGAGAGGGTCTTCGTGTGTGTGTGTATACGGGTATGTGTGTATAGTGCAATGGGGTCACCTGTAGTGTGACGTGAACCCAAGGTCCCGGTTGCAGCCATCCCCATGGGTACCGAAATTGGCTATCAGCCTCTGTTCAGCCACTCTGCGTTGTTGCCTGCCCTGAAGTCTGCAGTGGAGGACAGTCACCTGAAGGTCCAAGGTCGAATGTCCTGGACCACTGAAGTGTTCTTTGACTGGGAGGGAACACTCCTGTCTGTTGATTGTTGTGCAGTGTCCATTCATCCGTTGCCGTTGCCTCTGCTTAGTCTCGCCAGTGTACCATGCCTCAGGGCATATTGAGCAATACATTATTAATGAAAAGGTGACAGGATGTATTTAATTGTTTTACAGTTTACATTGATAAGGTGGGACGTTAAATTATTTGTTAGACATGCTCCAGAGATTTGATTTTCTAATCTTAGTTTTCTTACAACGCTCACACCCACAGATTACGTTTCCCCTGTTTACAGTAATTTCATCAAGCTGTTCAGACACACACTGACGTACATCTGGGGCAGGTGGAACATGAAAGCGGTATTTCTGAAATCCATCTCGGGATCTCCTGTTTGCTAGGCAGTGCTTTAAGCCACAGCACCACTCATGGTTCCCATTTTATATAAATAACCTGTTCAGAGATGGCATTATACACCGCTGGAGCAAGCGGGATTTTTTTTTTGTATTACTCATTCACAGGCTGTGGGCATCGCTGGATAACCAGCATTTATTGCCCATCCCTAATAGCCCAGAGGGCAGTTAAGAGTCAACCACATTGCTGTGGGTCTGCAGTCAGGTGCACACCAGGTAAGGGTGGAAGTTTCCTTCCCTAGAGGACATTAGTGAACCAGATTTTTCTTTACAAGAATCAACAATGATTTTGTGGTCATCATTAAACTCTTTAATTTTATTCTAGATTTGTTTTAATTGAATTCAAGTTGCAGCATCTGCCATGGTGGGATTCAAACCCAGGTCCCCAGAATATTATTTGGATCTCTGCATTAATAGAATGGTGGTAATACCAAAACCCAGGCCTACAGGCTCAGATATGGGACACTACAACCACACCCCAAGAACTGTTTTCTCCATTTATATGTATAACCAATCAAGCTCTTATCTAATTACCTTCAATTAATTTGTAACCATCACTTGATCCATAGCTCCAGATTGCCTCTGACATCACTTCCAATATTAGAAAATGCCACTGACTCAATTGGTGGCACTCTTACCTCTGAATTACAAAAGTTCTTGGCCAAAAACTATGCTGGAGTTCTTAGTGCAGTATCAAGGCAGTGCTATCCTGTAGAAAGCGCTATCTTTTAGATGAAACATTAAAGCAGAAGGCCCATCTTCCCTCTCAGGTTTGTGGAAAGAAAATCACATTACACTATTGGAAGAAGAACAGGAGAGTTCTGTCTTGTGTTCTGGCTAATATTAATCCCTCAACCAACAAAAGAACACAATATCTTGCCATTTATCTGACTTCTGTTTGTCGGACCTGCTTAAAATAGCTTGTTGCACTTTCTACGTGACTATTCTTGACTCTGATCACTCTGAGGTGTCCTAAAGCCATGTACAGTGTGACATTACACAATTTCTTTCTGCCTAGGAAGTAGCTTGTACCAAGATGAATAGTAACCACTAAACCTGTTATTTGCATATTTATAAACCTTGCTTGCAGTTTGATCTTACATGTGCTTAACTTTCTGCTTCAGAAAAGAAGGCATAAATGCATTCTGCGGTGGGGAGCCTTACGATCATACTAAACTGACTCTGGTAAGCAACAAAAGTGTCATTTTTCTAAGTTGCATTACTACAGTTTAATCTAAGAGTAGAGTATATAACAAATGTGGCAACAATCCAAGTTGCTATCAAGCCTGTTACTTTAATAGATGTATTGCACAGCAGCTTTTCCATTTTGGAGTCTAACATTGGGAACAAAAAAAATCATGAGATCCTAAGCTTTATAAGCAGAGACACAGAGTACAAAAGCTGGTTGAATAGTATCTGAGGTGGTGGTTATACATTAGCTGGAAAGTTGTGATCAGTGCCAAACATCACCCTATGGGAAGGTTGTCAGAGCTTTTGAAGAAGTGGCTGAGCATGACTCACCAGGTGGTGAGAGATCAGGTATGTGGTGAGACAGGAGAGACAGCAATTTATTTTTCACAAGGAGAAATAGTTAAGTGGAGAGTTACTAGAGTCGTTCAAAATATTAGGGCTTTCATGGCAGTATGTAGTATTTCCGATATCAGACAGGAGATTGTGAGCAATATTTCATACATTTAATACTTATGTTCTGGACTGCACTGCCTGAAGAAGTGAGGAAAATGTCCAAACTGGAATTGGATAGAGACTTGAAAGAGAAGAGAACTTGCCTGGTTATGGGGAAAGAGTGGGGATCTGGGACAATTTGGATAGCTTTTTCAAATAGCAGGGGTATGACTGGCCAAATGGTCACTTCTGTACTTATTATTGAAGTGGAGAAGATTAGAGTTTTGAGTTGATATGGCATTCTGTGGCTGTGGTCAAAAAATGAAACATACACCGATTCTGATAATATCTCACTTTGTCGTAAGTCATTGTGGATAACAGGGTATTCATTTGTTCCCATCATGGGATGTGGGTGTCACTGGCTGGGCCAACATTCATTGTCCATCCCCAATTGCCCTTCAGATGGTGATGGTGAGCCACCTTCTTGAAACTCTGCAGCCTGTGTAGCGTAGGGCCACCTATAGTACTGTTAGGAAGGCTATTCCAGGACTTTGATTCTGGTACAGTGAAGACAGAGCAATCAAGTTTCAGGTCATTAGTGCATTGGCAACTGAGCTCCACCTGATTTTCCTTTTTTGTGTGGAGTTCAGAGGGATATTGTTATATAGCTGCCTGCTTTGTGCAACTGCTTATGAGTATTTCCACCCCTCACTCCATACAACAGGCTATTGGGCAGATAGTTAATTATTGCTGACATGATCAAATTTCGAGACGACAGTTAAATTGGATCTTATGTGTGTCCATAGGAGAATTGGCATTATTGTCTTTCAACTCTGATTAGCATGTTGGTAATGCCCTCAGTACTTCACAACACAGGTAAACACTCAGCGCCCATAAGAAGTGGGAATTTATTGGGACAAGTGTCAAGCAATGCTGGTGCCTTTCATAGAGTCATAGAGATGTGCAGCATGGAGACAAACCCTTCGGTCCAACCCGACCAGATATCCCAACCCAATCTAGTCCCACCTGCCAGCACCTGACCCATATCCCTCCAAACCCTTCCTATTCATATACCCATCCAGATGCCTCTTAAATGTTGCAATTGTACCAGCCTCCACAAATTCCTCTGGCAGCTCATTCCATACCCGTACTATCCACTGTGTGAAAACATTGCCCCGTAGGTCTCTTTTATATCTTCCCCCTCTCACACTAAATCTATGCCCTCTAGTTTTGGACTCCCCAACCCCAGGGAAAAGACTTTGCCTATTTATCCTATCCATGCCCCTCATAATTTTGTAAACCTCTATAAGGTCACCCCTCAGCCTCCGACGCTCCAGGGAAAACAGCCCCAGCCTGTTCAGCCTCTCGCTATAGCTCAAATCCTCCAACCCTGGCAACATGCTTGTAAATTTTTTCTGAACCTTTCAAATTCAGTGTTCAGACTTGAGTGTTGGCAGCTCTTGAAAGAAGGGAAGCAAATTGCTGCAAATGTTGTTTTTCTGAAACAAAAGCCAAGTGGTGGAAGCATGAAACCACAAGATTATAGGCCGTTTGGCCCTTTGGGCTTGGATTGACAGTGATTGAGATGTGGCCCAATTTGGAAATATAGAAAATCAGAGCAGGAGTAGGCCATTTGGCCTTTTGAGTCTAATCTGCAAATCAGTGTGATCATGGCTGATCATCCAACCCTGTTCCCTATACCCTTTCATCCCTTTTATCTCTGATCTTCCACCAGCATGCCTTCCTGCTCTATCCTATTAGGTCATTCTGCGATAACACACATTTCGTTAATGCGAATTCGCGATAACTCAGTTGACAAATTGGGGACAGTGTTTCTAAAGCCCCAACTTTTAAAGCATGTCTTGGTTGTAATGCGATTCCAGTCCCATTAGTTTAAATGGTGCTGTTATTACGTGATTTTCTTTTTAACACTGATTGCACGAGAATGGAACTAACATGTTATTGCAGAACCGACTGCATCTCTAATTTTTTTAATATCAAAATTCTCTGAATCTCTGTCTTGAACATACACAATGACTCAGCATCTGCAGTCTTCTGTGGTAGAGAATTATAAAAGCTCAACAATATCTCCACCAACTAATAGATGGGTCAAATTGTGGTCATATAATTTGCTCCACAATTCCTCTGAACAAACTCCTTCTGCACTCTACATTGCTGTTGAAGAAGAATAACGTGCTGAATGATTGTCTGTGCTTCTTCCTAAAAGCCTTAATCATGTTGAGCGTGAGTCAAATTACACAGTTGAATTAGCTCAGTGGTAGCACTCACTCCCTCTGAGTCAGCATTATGGGTTCAAGCCTAGTCCAGAGCCTTGAATAGGCTGGTTCTCTTTTTAGATACAGAAATAGCTGGAGAAACTCAGCAACTCTGGGAACATCTGTGGAGAGAAAGCAGGGTTTTTAGTCCAGTGATCCTTCTTCAGAACCGTAGCTCGGAAGAGGTTGGTTTAACTAGTTCTGAAGAAGGTCACTGGACTCGAAACATTGCAACTATTTCAGTTTTTGTTTCTGATTTCCAGCATCTGCAGTTGTGTTATCACCTTTTTCTTTTGAAATGCTGTGCTGTCTTTTAAATGTGACATTCAGCGGAGGCCTTGTCCTTTCTCGTCCATGTGTGAAACTTAAACATCCCTATAGTTTGAAGCAAAGGAGGGGAGTTCTCGAGGTGTCCTATATCTGATAAGTTTTTTTTTACGTTGTGGTTCACAGGATTTCACTGTGCACAAATTGATTGCATTTCCCACATTACAGCAGTAGCTAAATTTCAAAAATGTTTAATTGGTTGTAAAGTTAAGGACATGACTAGGTGCAATTTAAATATTTCAGCTCTTCCCAAGTAACCTTTTATGTAAGTGTCAAACCTCAGGTCAGCTGTTGCTGCTAACTTTGGGGGCATCTTTTGTGTCATTACCTCTTTACAGCTGTAATGGGTTGGAACTGGGCAGATGCCAAGAGGAATTTATTTCGGCTTCACCAGAGCTGTGCTCCTGGGTGAATAGCCCTGGCGTGGAATACATGGATCTCCTTCAAAAGCAACATCATTTAATTGACAGAGCTGTTACTGAAGGAACATTTTCCCAAAGATTTAAAGAGAACTTCTAAAAAAAGAACAGATTCATGCTTTGTGAATGCAAATTGTTGCAATCTCCCTTTTTTTTTGCCCATTTGAAGGAATTTGTTTGAAACTTCCCAAATGGGGAAATAATTGAGCTGTGTCCTTGCTAGCCCTCTTCAAGAGGTACTTAGCTAGTTCCACACCATGAAGTTTTCCATGTGGCTTTGCAATGTTATAGTTTCAATTAAGTATTCAATTCCCACAAGCATTGAACCTGCCTCTACAACACTCTCAGGCAGTATATTCCAGATTCTCACCGCCCCTCCCCCCACCTCCAAGCTCTGCTGTGTAAAAAGATTTTTTCCACATGTCATTATAAATCCTCAGAGGTCTTCTCCCTCAGCCAGTTCCTCAGTATCGAGAATGACTTGCTTCTCATTCTGATTCAATAGGTTCTGAGGTGGCTGATGAGTCGAATCTACAGATTCTGACCCATGCAGAGCAGCTAGTCCTTGAAGCATCAGGTATGCTTCTCTGCTAATCCTTCTCCGCTGCTTTGAGATACCTTCCATGAGTTGTCCTAGACTCCAAAGCATGAGAACATGGGAATCACATGCTGCTTTGTAAAGTTTGATCCCAATCAGTAGCCAAAAGGGATGGAATCCTGCTGCCCTTCCCTGGATCTTGGCAATCGTGCGAGTGCTGGAGATCAGATTTTCTATCTTCTACTCCCTGGAGCATCAAAGAACATTCCCACGTCAACGTGTTCGCAGACTAGTTTCCTGTGTTATGTTTTTTTTTCTTTGTTTGTTCATTGGATGTAGGTTTTGGTGGCTAGATAGCATTTAGTCCCCTGGCTCTGAGTGACTTGGCAGGCTACTTCAGAAGAGGAGAAAGTGAGGACTGCAGATGCTGGACACCAGAGTCGAAAAATGTGGCGCTGGAAAAGTACAGCAGGTCAGGCAGCATCTGAGGAGCAGGAGAATTGATGTTTCGAGTATAAGCCTTTCATCAGGAATAAAGGTTTCATCCTAATGAAAGGCTTATACCTGAAATGTTGAGTCTCCTGCTCCTCGGATGCTGCCTGACCTGCTGTGCTTTTCCAGCACCACACTCTCGACCCCACTTCAGAAGAGTTAGGACTCGGTATTTGCTGTAGGTCTGGAGTCACATATAGCCCAGACAGTTAACAAGGACAGATTTCCTTCCCTCGAAGACATTAATGAACCAGGTGTCTTTTTTGTTTAATGACAGTGGTGACATGAGAACTCTAGGCTAGTTTTTTATTCCAAATATTTATCAAAACTAAATTTCATCAGTTGTCATGGGGAAATGTGAACCCAGAACATTACCTTTGACCGAAGGATTACTAGTCTAGTATTATTATCAATATGTCACCATCTTCCCTCTATGTGTAGGTCCTTCAACTACCCAAGGTGAACTTGTACTTTCCCTGAATTGGTTAAAGTAAAAGGAGTAGTAATGTATGAACAGCGTAGCATGGAGGCAAGGCCTGGAGAATGGTTCACAAAGACAAAAGGGAAAACAGACCCATTTATGTACTATCTTTTCATAATGAAAGAACGTAATAACAGGAGTAGGTCATTTACAAATATTATGGTTGCACTTCTATACCATTTCCAGTCCCCTGTTCCTGTTCTTAAAACCTTGATGCTCTTAGAGCCCACAAATCTATTGATCTCTGTCCTGAATATACTCAGCAGCTGAGAAACCACGGACCTTTGGGATAGAGAATTCCAGAGAGTCCACACCCTTTATGTTATGCTTTTGTTCCCTAACTCCAGAATCTCTAACCTGAGGAAAATACCTAGATCCCTCTAACTTCCCCAGCCACTGTGCAGACTTCTGAGGAACAGAAGTGGTGATGACCTAGCAGCATTATCACTGGACCAATTATCTAGAGATTTAGACAGTATTCTGGGGATTTGGGTTCAAATCCCACAATGGCAGTTTGTGGAATTTGAATTCAATTAATATTTGGGGTAGCATGATGGCTCGGTGGTTAGCACTGCTGCCTCATAGCACCAGGGTCCCAGGTTCAATTCCATCCTCAGGCAGCTGTCTGTGTGGAGTTTGCACATTCTCCCTGTGTCTGCATGGGCTTCCTCCGGGTGTTCCAGATTCCTCCCGCAGTCCAAAGATGTGCAGGTCAGGTGAATTGGCTGTGCTAAATTGCCCATAGTGTTAGGTGCATTAGTCAGAGGGAAATGGGTCTGGGTGGGTTACTCTTCGGAGGGTCAGTGTGGACTGGTTGGGCTGAAGGGTCTGTTTCCACACTGTAGGGAATCTAACCAAATCAAATACCAGCCCACCGATCTGAGTGTGTGGACCCTCCGAGTGGCTGTTTTATGGAACATATTATTGGAAACAGCCTCTCGACACAAATGTTTGCTCCAATACGTTTTGAATACGTTTTGACATTCCAATCAGATCACCACTCACTCTCTCACATTTGGAGAATTTAAGCTCGATCTCCACCCATTGTGCAGGTTTCTCATCAAATCGAATGAACTTTTATTGGACTTTCCTGCTTCTTTCAGTAAGGAGACCAGTACTCCCAGGCGCCAATGCCCCCTGGAGTTGCCAGACAGGGACAACTACAGTTTTCTACTCGTGAGCACGCTTGCAATAAATTACCACTCCCATTCTTATTCCCCGGGGCTTTTTTCTGTACCTACACGCTAACTTTCTGAGAGCCGTCCACAAGAGCTGTAGGTTCTATATGAATGCAACTTGTTGTTATCCACACCTCTTTATTGCTACCTTTGCTTTCTGGAGCTATGACTCACCTTCTCTCAGCCCAGTATAAATACCTCCCTATTTCTCTCTTTTTTAGCTTTGACAAAAGGTCAGTTAGACTCGAAACGTTAGCTCTTTTCTTACAGATGCTGCCAGACCAGCTGAGATTTCTCTTTTGGTTTCAGATTCCAGCATCCGCAGTAATTTGTTTTCATATTTGTTGTTATCCAATTCTGAGGAGGGGGGGTCACCAGAGCCGAAACATTAACTCTGATTTCTCTTCACAGATGCTGCCAGACCTGAGACTTGTTCAGCAACTTTGTAGATTAGATTACTTACAGTGTGGAAACAGGCCCTTCGGCCCAACAAGTCCACGGGGGCAGTGAAGTGTAATTCTCATGTGAAACACACTAACTGGGGTGGGGTTTAAAATGAAACTTAAAACGACGGATCGGCCAGCAGCCGAGCGACACTGCCGAGCTCCTCCAGCTCTCTGCTCTTGCCTGGTGGTGTGTACTGGCTGATTGCCAGAACAGTGTGTCCCAAAGCGCCTTTTGTTCAGAGAGACGCTACGAATCACGTAATGACCGTACGGCACTCTCATCCTGAAGCTTGTGTCTGGCGGGAGTGTGTGTGTGTGTGTGGGGGGGGGGGCACGTTTCCGCTGTCTATAAATAGAGAATCCACGCCCAACCTGGATTCACTTATATCTCAGCCCCACTTCATCCATAGGAAATTGTGTGAATTTGTGCAGAGTAAACTGCAGGCTTCATCAGTGTGTGTGTGTGTGTGTGACTGTGCACATACACTCCAGTTCACAACAGTCGCCTTCTGTACTACCCCCCCCATCCCCCATTATAATATTGACGGCTCAGGGAGCATCTTCCTCTCTTCCCAACCCTTAGCTCTTTGTTTTTTTTTGTTAAATTCAGTCCTCACTGAGGGTGAGGAGATTTGCAAAGGGGCCAGCCTGGATACAGCTTTTTTTTTATATGGCAAGTACTGGGTGTAAGATGTAAACAAGCTGGAGGGTGGGGTGGACGGAGGTAGGGAGAGGAAGCTGTCTGTCACTGTGCAAAAAGGGCCGGCTCTTCTGCAGATAAAGCAGATGGGCAGTCTCCAGATCTCCCAGCCCAATATAGTGGGCGGATCGCGATCAGGGAATTCGTCTTGTGTCTGTGTGCAGGGTGTTGTTCGAACTTGGAACCAGCGGGGAAGAGGGCTTTCAGTCCCTTCCCTCTCATTCGTCTCCAAGTTCTCCCCCCCCACCCCCTTCCCAACATCGCTAATTTTTAAAATATATGCAATTGAAGCATTTTTTTTTCCTTCTTGTTTGGGGCTTGCAGAATTTAGCCATGAAGATCCAAGAACCTCTGAGTCAAAGCGACGTGGCCAAACCACCAAGGAGTCCCGAGGCAGCAACGCTGGAAGGGAGCGCTTCTCTGGAGATCCCTCGCTTGGATCTGACTGGTCTCACCGAGGGCAAGGAATGGGGAGGTAACCTTTCCTTGTCTATTTCTCACCCAGGTTCGGGATGCTGTTTTCTAGCCCAGGCACTTGATCATTTTTTTTTGTTTCTTAAAAGTAACAACATATAATTTTAAGGAATTCATTTTTATGCATTTTAATCTCCAGCTTCTTTGTATTTCTGATTTAATTTTACCGCGTCTGTTGAGCTAGCGGGTTATTTACCGCTCTATTTATGTTGGAAGGATTGTGAAAATTAAACCTGTTTGATTTTTGACTAAATATAACTGTCTCTTCTAATAAGCTAAACCTGACGTTGCAGAACATCCTGGGCTGAATGGGCTGGTACTTTTGCCCGCAGTTATAAGCAATTTATTTTGAAGACTTAATTCTTGAGAAGGATATTTAGCATTTTGCCCAGAAAGGCTTTCTGTAAATGAAATGAGTTCTGAATTGAATTCTCTGCCTCCCACCTCTTTTTCTGCGGTTTCGACGCTGTATGGTGAAAAGAGCTGGGTTTGATTTCGCCTTCTGGTTTAAGGCTCATAGATTCACATTTGTAAATACACGTACTTAGCCTAGGCACTGGGATGGTCACAGACCAATGTGCATGCACACAGAGGAACACATGGATAAGTGCACATACAGACAACATACACAGATCCACAGTCTGATGTAAACATATACACCCAGACTAACACTTGCACATACACAATCTAATACACACCCAGACCAACATGTACATACATCTTTGCAACCTGATCAATACACACCAGATCTGCACGAATGTCCAGAATACAATACACAAACTTCAGATCAACACACACATTCACAATATAATGGAGGCGCATGCAAACCAACACATGTGTGCACACACCACCCCACGAGAGATGCACACTCTAAACAACACAGCATCCACAATACAAGCGATGAAAACCCTGGCCAATGCACACAGGTAAGCACATACAGACAAAATAATGAATACACCATGCACACACGTACGAGTACACAGCGTATTTTGAGAGGATGTAGAGTGAAATGTGGCTACTGCTCTTCACTGGTCACCCAGCCCTGATTTGAAGCCCAGGATGACCAGAGCTGAATGAAATGTTTGTGCTGAGGCTAAAAGTAGGATTTTCACGCAGCACGCTGGTTTACAAAGCAGCGACTGGTGACCACGGTCATTCAGCAGTGAAGGTTTTTGACACTGTCTGGTGGCTGCTGTTGTTTCAGAGTCTGTCTCGGCACCCCTGGTGTGGCAGAGCCCAGATGCCGAGTCCGAGGAAGCTCGGGTATCGCCACAGGCTGGCCGGCTGATTCGCCAACTGCTGGAGGAGGATTCCGATCCCATGCTGTCACCTCGTTTCTACGCCTATGGTCAGAGCCAACAGTTTCTCAACGATACAGAAGTACCCCCATCACCTCCTGATTCCCATTCCTTCATGAGGTGAGTGTGGAGGGGAGGCCTGAATTGCTATTCTTCCCCCTTCCCCCAAATAACTCCATGGTGACCTCTCGAAGCCTGCACAGCTTTAGCTTGAGTTATTTTGACCTCCTGGTGCTGTTTCTGCCCCTGGGTTTCAGTCCCATTTCAGGACTTTGTGGAAAATAGACTCAGTAGTTAGCACTGCTGCCTCACAATGTCAGGGACCCGGGTTCAATTCTAGCCTTGGGCAACTGTCTGTGTGGATTTTGCACATTCTCCCCATATCTGTGTGGGTTTCCTCCAGATGCTCCAGTTTCCTCCCACAGTCCAAAGATGTGCACGTTAGTTGAATTGACCATGCTAAATTGCCCGTAATGTTCAGGACTGTGTCTGTTAGGTGCATTAGTCAGGGGGAATGTAGAGGAATAGGGTAGCGGAATGGGCTTGGGTGGGTTACTCTTTGGAAGGTTGGTGTTGGGCCAAGTGGCCTGTTTCCACACTGTAGGGATTCTGTGATGATTCTACATCCATAATGTGGCCACATAGGTTGATTGTCAGCCTGTAAATCCTTCCAATCCACAAAGGAAGAACAGGAGAGTTTCCCAGATAACCATCTTGAACGAGGCAAGTGCAAACTACTACTGTACTTGGCTCTCAAGCATGGACCAATCCTAGAGAAGTCCATATTCAGATACTAGAATGGGAGAAAAGATAGATTCATTTTGAATTCCCTCTGTTGTTCACCTCAATCAGATCATCCTACAGCTTACCACTTCCAGAGTAAAGAGCTCCAGCATGGTCAGCAATTTCTGATAGCTAGAACCTTTTCAATGGACTGGATTAGTTCTTAGCAGTCTTTCACACTTTGTTTCTCCGAACTTGTCTTAATGTACCCAAGCTGAGATTGGATTACTCAGCACAGACCAGGGATTAAGCCTAGAGTCTAATGCTCTTCAGTTACATGCTAATTATCGCCGTAACCTACACAGTCTCTCCTCCTCCTGTAATTTTAAGACACACATCTGCTGTATTATAAATCTGTGTCCTCAGGGCACCAGTCCCTTATGGAATTGATAGTTCCATCAAAACCCGTTGTAGTTCAACAGCTCAAATTAATATCCTTGTAACATTCTCATTGCAAGGAGGGTGATTCTAGCTTCTCCAGTCCATCCTACCAGGTGTTTCTTGTGCCTGGCATCATTCTGATAAATCTCCTCCAACACGTTTTGAGAAGATTTGTAGCTCAGGTTGAGATTCTTGATGTAAGTTTGCTTGCTGAGCTGGAAGGTTCGTTTTCAGACATTTCGTCACCATACGAGGTAACATCATCTGTGACCCTTCAGCGAAGCACTGGAGGTATGACCTGCTTTTTATTTATGTGTTTAGGTTTCCTTGGGTTGGTGGATGTCATTTCCTGTTCTTTTTCTCAGGGATTTGTAAATGGGATCCAAGTCAATGTGTTTGTTGATGAGTTCCAATTGGAATGCCATGCTTCTAGGAATTCTCGTGAATGTCTCTGTTTGGCTTGTCCTAGGATGGATGTGTTGTCCCAGTCAAAGTGGTGTCCTTCCTCATCTGTATGTAAGGATACTAGTGAGATTGGGTCATGTCTTTTTGTGTTTAGTTAATATTCATGTATTCTGGTGGCTAGTTTTCCTCCTATTTGTCCAATGTAGTGTTCGTTACAGTTTTTGCATGGTATTTTGTAAATGACATTAGTCTTGCTTGTTGTCTGTACAAGGTCTTTCAAGTTCATTAGCTGTTGTTTTAGTGTGTTGGTGGGTTTGTAGGCGACCATGAACAAACACTACATTGGACAAACAGGCAGAAAACTAGCCACCAGGATACATGAACATCAACTAGCCACAAAAAGACATGACCCCATGTCTATCATGACTATCCTTACATACAGATGAGGAAGGACACCACATCGACTGGGACAACACATCCATCCTAGAACAAACCAAACAGACACGCGCGAGAATTCCTAGAAGCTTGGCATTCCAACCGGAACTCATCAACAAACACATTGACTTGGATTCCATTTACAACCCCCGAGGGGAAAAAACGACAGGAAATGACATCACAACTGAAAATGATGTCACCAACCCAAGGAAACCTAAACACGTAAATAAAAAGCAGGCCATACCACCAGTGCTTCACTGGAGGCTCACTGATGATGTCACCTAGTATGGTGATGTAACGTCTGAAAACGAACCTTCCAGCTCAGCGAGCAAATGTACAGCCAAATCTTCTCCAAACCCCCTCCAAAATATTTTGTAGGACTTGTTTGTAAAGAGGCATGCCATGCTTTCACAGCGTCAGCCGTTTAGAAAAATGAAGCTTGTTAGAGTGACACGCTCCAAAGCGGCAATTCTATTTTTACCACAATGTCAAAAGCAAGCAGTTGTAATCTAATTTGAGGAAAGACCCAAAGGGGAGGTGAGAGGAAATTTTAACATTTTATTTTAAGCTCACCAGGTTGATCTGGAATATACTGAGTGTTGGAAGCAGTTTAATGTGTAACTTCCAAAGGGGAATTAGTAAAATGCGTTACAATGAAAGAAAGGTGCAGGGGTTCTGGGAGGAGGGAGGAGGGAGGCGGATTGTGACTGAGCAGATGGCTCTCTCAAAGACCCGAACCCTCACCCTAACCCTCTAGCACAGTTGGCTGTGTGGCCTCCTTGCATGACCCTCACTGTAACAGCTGCCAATGCACATACCTCAGCAAAAGGTTCAGACATCAGAGCTTACCTCTACGGGGTGGCACGAGACGTTTCTTTCGGCGGCTGGATTTAAAACAGGCGCATCACAGTTTAATGCGAGTGTGCTCTCGCTGTGGTGTTGGCAGGCGTCGGAGTTCGTCCCTCGGTTCCCACGACGATGAGAGGGAGGAGCTGACCCCAGCACAAATGACCCGGAGGATCCAGAACTTGAAGAAGAAGATCAGGAGGTTCGAGGAGAAATTCGAGGAAGAGCGAAGATACCGCGTAAGTTGTGTTTTTTGAAAGAAGCTGAAACAGGGAGGTGGGGTATGTGGTGAAATGTAACCTCTTTCAGGATGTGTCACAGAGTAATGAAGTGTTTATCAAGTGTAATCACTGTTTCATTGGAGAGTGCAGATGGCAGTGTTCAATTGATATTACCACTAGCATGGCTTCACTAGGCCTCTTGGTATTTATCCTTGCAGCTGAGGTGACATATTCCAAGAACGCAATGCGCAATCGATTCTGAGTGAGGCTGAAGGTGGCTTGCCAGTCCTGACTCTGATAATCAGGCCGGTCTTAAGCTATGAGATGTTTGTCAAAGTTCAGGGCAATTAATTGGTCACTTTGACAACCAAAACTGCCAATTCACACTTCATAAATGAGAAACAAATGTTATGTTCCACACGCTATTTTCAAAACTGAAGTGAGTTGGCCTCACCCAAACTGAAACTTGTGTTGCTCCAACAGGAGGTGCAAAGCTTAATAGACCCCCCCACTCCACCTCCCAGTCCCTGGCACAAAGTAATGTTGCCAGCTCTCTGGGATTAGCCAAGAATGGATAGGAACGGGAGATTAATATCCTGAGAATAATTTTAGGACTTTTAAAATCATGTTTTTTGCATGTTGTTGGTGTTTGTATTGATTTGTGCAAGTTAATGGAGGCAGACAGGGTGGAAACGGCCAGTTGCAAGTGCAGGATCATTGTCAGTGGCCTTAGCACATTACCAGTTTCTTTACTGAGTCTAGACAATGGACGTAAATGAACAGGGAGACTGAACAGTGATTAAGTGCTGAGATATTTATTTCTCTTGCTGCTCACTACATCAATGTCTTGACCAAGCTCAGCTTTTTGGTGCAGGCTTTTGGGCCTACTGCGTTGTCAAGGCCCACTCAGCCCTGGCCAATGGCACCATATTCACACTTATCACTTTTAACATCCCTTTCAGAACCCAGGTTGATGAGAAAAATACATTATTTTCATTATATCCTTTTATTTTCATTGTTGTAGTGCTATCCTCTTCAGTTTATTATAACCAGGAATTGTCATTGTCATTGTATTTTTTTTTTCTCTCTCACTCTCACTCTCACTCTTTCTCACTCTCTCTCACACTCTCTCACTCTCTCTCCTTAGCCTTCACACAGCGACAAAGCCACAAACCCAGAAGTGCTGAAGTGGATGAATGAACTTGCAAAGCTTCGCAAGCAGCTGAAAGGTAACTGTTGAGGCCATTGGACCTGAAAATTGTCTCCCTAAACCTGTCTTTATTTTTAATCCTCCCCACACCCTCTTCCCCTTTCCACCTCCCTCTCCTCCTTCAAGGTGTTCCTTAAAACTCCACCCCTCCCCTGTCTGGCACCTATCCCACAGACCCCTCCTCTGCCTCCTCCCAGATTCTCTTTTCCATTTATCAGTCACATAAAACCCCATTCTTTTGACATGCTAAGGTATTAATCTCACTCATTAGTTTGGTGGCCTCCCATGAGATAATTGTTAGTGTTGCAACAAAAAACATAAGCTTGGGGGCCACTTGCATTTCTTGGAAGATGTTTTGGAAGTGAAAGTGTTTTAACGAGTTGAGTAAAAAGGATTTTTTTTTTCTCTGGCCCATCCATCTTGCCTTTTCCTCTCCGCCTGCTCCTGGACAGACACCAAGCTGAAGGTCTCTGAGGAAGGGGTTGTCCCCCAGATGAGGCAACGCAGCAACACCCTCCCGAAAAGCTTTGGCTCCCAACTGGAGAAGGGGCCTGAGAAGGAGCCAGAGAAGAAGCCCGAGGCGGCGGAGAAGGTGCAGAAGCCACCGGTGGATGTGACGCTCGATGTCATCCTGAAGAAGCTGCAGGAGAAGCGGGCTGAGGTGGCACGGCCCGAAGATATCAAGGTAACCTGGGCATGGATGGGCGTGCCAGCTGTCAGGGAGGGTCAACAGTGGGAGCGGTTAACAGTGCCACCTCAGCGACTCCAGCACATATTCCAGTGCAGTACCGCAGGAGTGCTGCACTGTCCAAGGTGCTGTCCCTCCAAATAGGGTGTTTAAACCCTATTTCATTTGGCTCTGTATTACGAGTTGGAAACATTCACTTTTCATGTAAAACCAGGTTCTCTGTTGTGTGGGATTGCACTGTGTGTTCATTTAACTGCTGAGCTTCCCTGCATTTTAGCACCAACTGCACATCATTGACAGTAAAGCACTGTGGGACAAGATAGGTGCTGTATAAATGTAGCAATTCTTTTGTGTAATGAGAAGAGACATGGCAGGGTAGTATACCAGTAATGTATACTCAGCGCCACCTTCCTAACCTTCAATCTTCTTCCTGACCTCTCCGCCCCCACCCCCACTCTGGCCTATCACCCTCACCTTAACCTCCTTCCACCTATCGCATTTCCAACACCCCTCCCCCAAGTCCCTCCTCCCTACCTTTTATCTTAGCCTGCTGGGCACACTTTCCTCATTCCTGAAGAAGAACTCATGCCTGAAACGTCGATTCTCCTGCTCCTTGGATGCTGCCTGACCTGCTGTGCTTTTCCAGCAACGCATTTTCAGCTACCAGTAATGTGCCCATGTTAATGTTAGACCACAGGAAGGACAGGAGGAATAATTTGTGAGGCCTTTTACTTTTCACCCAGGTAATCTTACTGCCATGTGAATGATCTTAGTGAGTCCCTGTAACCCCCTCCCCCAAAAAAAAATCAATTGCCCTCCCTGACACAGGTCTTGCATCTTGCATTTCCTGTGAGAAGCCCTTTATTCTGCAATAATGAGGAGGTTGGTGAAATTGGACCATACACACTGGCAAGGCAAAAAGGGGCGGCCATGTTATCCTCTTCCTGTCAAAGTTGGTTGGAAAATAAATTGTGTGTGTGTGGTGTGAGATGGATGTGCTCCTTCATCATTGTCTTTTGATTAGATTAGATTCCCTACAATGTGGAAACAGGCCCTTCGGCCCAACAAGTCCACACTGACCCTCCGAAGAGCAACCCACGTAGACCCATTCCCCTACATTTACCCCTGACTAATGCACCTAACATTATGGGCAATTTAGCGCGGCCAATTGACCTGACTTGCACATCTTTGGACTGTGGTAGGAAACCGGAGAATCCGGAGCAAACCCACACAGACTCAGGGAGAATGTGCAAACTCCACACAGACGGTTACCTGAGGCGGGAATTGAACCCAGGTCCCTGGCACTGTGAGGCAGCAGTGCTAACCACTGAGCCACCATGCCACCATTTTGCACCAGCCCCATCCACCCCCTCCTGTCTTGGCCCTTCGTTTATAGTTGACAGGTGGCACTTTGAAGTTTTTGTTGTTTAATTGTGTTCTCTCTCTTCCTTTCTGTGAACAGGATATGACTCGAGATGAGATTGCTAGTGAAAAAGTGGCTCTGCAGAAGGGCCTTCTGTACTATGAGAGCATACATGGGCGACCGGTAAGTATTCATTTCACAGACCTGAATTCTTTCAGCCCATCTGGTCTCTGCCTGTGTTTATGCAACACATGCACCTCCTTCTGCTCTACTTTGACTTAACTCCTGCGTCCCCCAGTATATTCTATTCCTCCCTTACTTCTGTTTATCCAGCTCCCCCCTCCCCCCCCCCCCGCCCCCCCAAGTAGTGGAAGCACGTATTGTACATCCAGCAGCCCATCAAAAAACCATCAAAGTTTTAAGGAGCTCCTTTGGGATACCCATCTGTTGATGAGTTCACATTGGTTGCATCCCGTCTATCCATTCTGTTCTGGGATCACATTTGTCAAAATCCTGATTTGTACCTTTTCCAGTGCCTCAGCCTCATTTTGGTAAGGTGCGGGTCGGACTGTGCACAGTGCTGCAGTCTGCCTTGTTTCTATCAGATGGAGGTCAGGATGATGTAGGGCTCCACAGTGTAGACTAGCCAAGCTTCTGTAGAAACTTAGTAAGCTGACCTGTTATAATCCGGTGCATTCTGAGCTCTGCAACACTTTGGGGGCTGCTCTTGCATGGAACATGACTTTTGCACAAGAACTTAAAAAGGAGACCGTTCTCCGTCTCTTTCCAACTTTTGTTAATTCCTATTTTGCTCCTTTCATGGGCTTTGGGAATCATTGGCAGGATCAGCATCTGTTGCTTATTCCTAGTTGACCTTGAACTGTGTGGTTTGTTGAGCTATTTCAGAGGGCAATTCAGAGTCAACCCCATTGCTGTGGATCTGGAGTCACATGTAGGCCAGACTAGGTAAAGATGACAGATTTCTTCTTTCCCTAAAAGACATCAGTGAATCAGCTGGGTTTTTGCAACAATAGACAGTGGTTACCTGGTTGCCATTCAGAAAAAGACGTGAAGACTGAGATGTTTTGGGAGTGAATATTAGAATTGGAGAATTGTAGAGCCATAATTGGCTGAAGGCATGGAAGATAGGAGAGAGATGGCATATTGATAGTGCAACTAGATGGTAATCCAAATGTCCAGGCTAATATCCTGGATATGGATTTAGAACCGATTTAAAACAATGATGTTGTCATGGTCATCACTGCTAAGATTAGCTTTGACTTCCAGATTTTCTTAATTGTACTTAAATTCCACCAAATACTGTGGTGGGATTTAGACTAGTGTTAACCATTTGGATTACTTAGCCAATGATATTACACCACCATCTCCCACCTACCCACCATGCCCTTAAACTCCAGGGGACTGATGCTTTTGTAGGAGAGGTGGCAAATGTGGCTCTCCGTTGTCCCTCGTCTATTTTACAACGAACTGCAATGTCGAGATCTACTCCCATTGGGAAGTGAGGCCTCATTCTCTCCCATTCATCCCCAAAGCTCAGAGTGCCAACAACCAAGGTGTGTGAAACAGCAGGGTGGGTGGATGAGGAAACACAGCCAGTTTGCTCCTCAACCGGACACCGAACGGGACGTCTCAAGTGTTAAACTCTGCCAGATGTTGTTGGTCTATATTAGCTGACCAGGTTTGCACATGTCAACCAAGCGCTTAGCCCCTGGTGGCAATTCAACAGTTTCCTGAAGATTTTAATGAAGTGTTCCCTCAAAACCTGCACATACGTCCTTACCAGCTCCTTTGAATCCTTGCCAGCGTTCTGGAAACCGATTTTTCTCTCATGCAGAGACATTGTCACTGGCTGCCTCCTGGCAAAGGCTCCTGTGGGTTTATTGATTGCTGAGTTTGCAGGGTGGCATGTGCCACTGCTACCTCTCTATATGCCATCTGCTCATTTCATTTGCAAGCAATAGAATCAGGGTGTCCCTACTGTGTGGAGGCAGGCCATTCGACCCATCATTCATAGCTCCTTGAAAATGGAGTCACAGTAGACAGGGCGGTGAAGAAGGCTTTCGGCATGCAAACTTTCATTGGTCAGAGCATCGAGTATACGATGTGGGACATCTCGTTGCAGCTGTACAAGATGCTGGTGAGGCCACATTTGGAATACTGTGTGCAGTTCTAGTTGCTCTCCTATAAAAAGGATATCATTAAACTAGAAAGTGTGTAGAAAAGATTGACGACTGGGAGATTTGAGTTATAAGGGAAGGTCGGATAGACTGAGACTGTGAGAGGTGACCATATTAAAGGTCTATAAAATCACGAAAGGCATAGATAAAGTAGATAGCCAACAGCTTTTCCTCAAGGAATGGGAGTCTAAAACTAGAGAGCATTGGTTCAAGGTGAGAGGAGAGAGAAACGAAAGGATTAGAGGGACAGTTTCTTTTCAGAGAGTGGTGAGTATGTGGAACAGGTGGTGGTGGAAGCGAGTGCAATTTTGTCAATTAAGAAACATTTAGACAGGTACTTGGCTGGGATAGGTATAGAGGGACTTGGACCAGGCAAACAGGCCCCGGTTAAATTGTGAAAACCCCTGGTTGGCATGGGCAAGTTGGGCTGAAGGATGTTTCCATGCTGTCAACCTCTCTGACTCCACACTGACCCTCCAAAGAGCATCCCACTTAGACCCACCCCATTCCTAACTCGCCTAAACCTGCACATCCCTGGACGCTATTTGTGGCACAATGGCTCTGTGGTTAGCACTGCTGTCCCACAGCACAAGGGTCCCAGGTTCGATTCCAGCCTCTGGTGACTGTGTCTGTCTGTATGGAGTTTGCACATTCTCCCCGTGTCTGCGTGGGTTTCCTCCGGTTGCTCTGGTTTCCTCCCACAATCCAAAGATGTGCAGGTTAGGTGAATCGGCTGTGCTAAATTGCCCGTAGTGTTAAGTGCATTAGTCAGAGGGAAATGGGTCTGGGTGGGTTACTCTTCAGAGTGTCGGTGTGGACTTGTTGGGCCAAAGGGCCTGTTTCCACACTGTAGGGAATCTAATCTAATCTAATCTATGGGTGATTTAGCATAGCCAATCCATCCTAACCTGCACATCTTTACACTGTGGGAGGAAACCTAGGCAGAGATGGGGAGAACGTGCAAATTCCACACAGCCAGTCGACCGAGGCTGGAATCGAACCCAGGTCCCTGGCAGTGAGAGACACTGATGTCCTAACGGTGCCCTTCAGACTCTGAAACCTGGTGCCCCTTGTTTCTTCACAGGTGGCGAAGGCCGAGAGGCAGATAATGAAACCGCTGTACGATCGTTACCGTCTCTTGAAGCAGATCCTCGCGAGGGCGACCACCATCCCCGTCATCGTAAGTAGCGTGCAGACCCGAGTGGCGCACGTGTTGTCGTTTTACTGGACAAGGAGCGAGGCGGAGGGTGGGAGGTGGGGAGGCTGGGGGATGGTGTTATAGTTGGGGATGGGCGCTGAGTCTGCTGTTAGCCTGAACAAGTATAACCTGCCTGTTAACACCCATCACAGGGCTCCCCATCGAGCAAGCGGCGAAGCCCTTTGCTGCAGCCGATAATAGAGGGTGAAACAGCTTCCTTCATCGAGGACCTAAAGGTGAAATCTTGCCCCCCTCCCCGAACCTCCCACACCGCACTGCTGACTAATCGCTGATTTGTGCAGACGATCCAATCCATGTTGGTTTTTCTTGATTTTTTTTTTGTTACCACGCGGAATGATTCAACGATGGGCCAGCCCGTTGCTAAATAATTCCGGGAATCATTAGCGGCGCTGCAGCATCTCTCTCTCTCCCTCTGTCTCTAACCTGATCTGATACGCAATGGCTTCCGAATGACCCCTTAATCAATGTGCAGGGAGGAGTGACAAGATGGTGATTTGACCCGCCCTATTCACTGGGGGTTTGGGTGGAGGAGACGGAAGGGATGTGGGTGGGGGGTGGGGAGGTTTGTTGGTTCCATCCATCTCCCCCGCCCACAACCCCAACCCCCCCCCACTCCCCCCAAAAAAATGCCTTGAAATTATTTAGTGTTTGTTTTGTTCGATGAACTAAATGCTGACAGGTTTGGAATAACATTGCACTTTTGAGGTAATTAAATGATGTGGCATTCTTCATTATTTTATCTATGTTCTCCTGCTTGTGGAGTTATAAACATCTATCTTTGAGGGAAACTGATGCTTATTGACTTGACCCTTGGATAGAATATGAAGGTGCTGTCCCTTAAGTAAAATAAAATTAAAATCGTTTTTTAAAAAAAAAATTGATTTGATTGGTACCTTTGCCTAAAGGTTGGAATATTTAAGAAATTGGAGCAGCAACAATAGGCCTTTGAGACTTTTTTTAAGCCTACTTAGCCTTGAAGTCAGGTTGCAGTTTAACTTCCACGTCAAATGCATTTAGGACCCTCTCCTCATATCCATCTGTGTCCAAATATCTGTTGACCTTATCCTTGGAAAAAAAATCAAGTGAATAATCACAATTCCCCAAAGAGAAATAAAATTGCAAGATTTCTCCATCTCTGGTTACCCCCTGCTGTGATTTCCCCAGTTTCTGTCTGGAAGGTGATGCAGTTCCAATTAATGTTGGGGCAGCGGCATTCTGTGTTGTTCGGACTAGCCTGTGCCTGTCTCACTGTCAGGCACAGGCAGGAAATTGGATGTCACTCATAAGGTGCAGCTTCTGAAATCCATCTCCCACAACTCCACCTCTCCACAAACCACCGAGCAAACAAACCTCAGCCAACTGTCTGAGCAAATCTGCAGTTTCCCATGTGGCATTAACCTGGGCACCAGTTAGATCTGTCCAAATTCCAGACTTTTCCGCACTCCATTCGTGGTTCAGGATGTTATGGGGACAGAGCATGTATTGTGGTGAAGCAGTGTCTGGATTTTTGTTTCCTTCACCAAAGCCTTGTGTGTTTGTTTGTGCCTGTGGTTTGAAGCTTTCTTGAGCATGGGAATGTTAACATTTGCAGCCGGATTTAACCTCGAGTCAGGATTATCTGCGTGTAATCCCCAATTAGTAACCAAGTGAGTGGCAAGATTATCTAGCAGTATTCCGACTGTGACCAGCCTGTTACGTGTGTGTTTTTTGGATTATTGATGACATTGTGTAGCACAGGGTTTACCGAAAGCTCCCATGTATGAGTGTGTGGTTATGTGATATTAGTATTACGGAGGTGACATTTGAATCAGTGCTGGACATTGTCCATTTGACCCCATCCTGTGGAATGCAGGAGAAAGCTAAACACAATGTTCTACGTTCTCTGTCCAGTGCTTGTTTCACCTGCTCTTTTCTAAGTAGAAATCGCCCATGAATGGGTGACACGGTGCCTCAGTGGTTAGCAAGGCTGCCTCACAGCTGGTTCAATGCCAGCCTCGCGTGACTGTCTGTGTGCTGTTTGCACATTCCATTTCCCCACCCCCCACCCCATGTCTGTGTGGGTTTCCTCCCACAGTCCAAAGATGTGTAGGTAGGTGGATTGTCTGTGCTAAATTGTTCAGTGTCCAGGGATATGCAAGCGAGGCGGTAGTGCTGTGGAAGATGTGGGATGCTCTTCAGAGGGTTGGTGCAGACTCTATGGGCTGAATGGCCTCTTTCCACACGATAGGGATTCTATGAATCAAAACACTGCCTTTCCCCAACCACTTTATTAGATGTTGGCATGGGTTCTGCTGACATTGAAGGACATGGTTCTCTTCAGAAAGTGTATCATCAGATCAAAGCTAAGGCACTAACGGCGTTGGTGAGTGGGTGCTGTGTTGTTGAAGCTGCCCTCCTTAAGATGGGACTTTACAACACAGCCACTTCTTTAATATTGATTCATGGAATGTGGGTGTTGCTGATTAGGGATGGGGAGTAAATGCTGACCTAATTGCCCAGAGGGCAGTTGAGAGTCAACCACGTTGCTGTGGGTCTTGAGTCACATGTAGGCCAGACCAAGTAAGGGTGGCAGATTTCCCTCCCGAAAGGGTGTTCGTGAAATAGATGGGGGTGCTTTACAACAATCAGAGTAGTTACCATTCCAAAAGAGAGCCTGCGAGGTTAAGGGAGGGACTTCTAAAACTAGAGAACTCTAGAGACAAGATCAGCTGAAGGCACGGCAGAAAGGGAGGAGTAGTGGTGATGCTGCTGAGTAATAATCCAACAGCCCAGGTTGAAGTGCTGGGATGTGGGTTCTAATCCCACCATGGCAAATGGTGAAACTTGAATTTGTTTAAAACCAGGAATTTTTTTAAAAAAGAAGCTAAAATGGGAAGAAATCTTCTTGCTGTGATTCAGAATGTACTACCTGTAAGAGCAAGGAAGCAAAATCCATTAAAGGGAGAATTAGACAAATATTTGAACATTAAAAATCTGCAGAGCTGTGGGAAAAGGATAGGTAAATGAACAAAGCTGAATAGCTCTTTCAACAGACCCAGTGGGCTGAATGGCCACTTTCAACAGGTTCTTTGATCCTATAAGTAAACTACTCAGCATTTCTTAAATTCATTCACCGTCTGTGTCAACATGTGTTACTTGTCCCTAGTTGCCTTTGAGGGGAGCTCTGAGGTGTTTCTATGTGACTGCTGCCATTGTTCCTGGAGGTGGTAGATGTTGTGAATTTGGGCAGCACTTTTGAAGGAGCTCACCTTGTACACACTGCTGCCATTCTGTGATGGGGAGAAGGTAGATAATGAGGAAATCAGTATCGTATTGTGAGACAGTGTGTCAGTTATTAGTTCTTAAATTTATCACCTTCTACCATTGTGTATAAAATTACATGTTGGAATTCTCTTGGGCCTTCCTGACACTTGAAGTCTTTTGTGCTATCTTTAGTGGGGTCAAAGGTCAAGGAGGGATCAGAATTTCCAAACCACAATGAAACTTGAGTCATCCTGCCATGAACATTGCCAGCAATTGAGCAAGCCTGTGTCATCAGAGCAAACGTCATCTTGAGGAGACCAGTTTCTTCTTGGAACTTCAGTGATGACAAAATGAATTTGGATAATTTATCGGTACACACTGTAAAAGCTAACGCTGTGAAGAATTAGTTTACATGGATTGATGAACTACCTCATTGGCAAAATTGGCCAGTGTGTGCTTTAAGTGGTTTTATTTATTGACTGACTGACTGACTGACAGGCAGCAGGCACCTGCAAAAAAGGACAAATGGCTGAAATTCTTCTCTCAATAGTTTAATCGGGGAAACCAATTCAAACTAAAGGAAAGTGGTCTGGATTCTGTAACCTTCTAATCAGAATGAGAAAGGCACTTAGAATCATGCAACTTCTTTATATACAGACATACCCACGCGTGCACACACACTCAGCAGTGATCTAGAACAAGGCATCTCTTTGACAGATGTGGTTGCTGGGACAGTTGTCGTATTTTTGTTGGGAAAGGCATTTTACACAAAGGTAGACCAGTGGAGTTGAGTGCAGATTATCCAGTATCCAACTAAATGCTGGTCCACGCCCAAAAGTCTGAATAAGTGAAGATTATTAAGGTTACAGAGGGACCTTGATCAGTTGTGTTCATGGGCTGAGGAGTGACAGATGGAGGTAAATTTGAATAAATGCAAGGTATTGGATTTTGGTAAAATGAACGAAGGCTGGACTTGTACAATTAATGGTAGGCCCCTGGGTAATATTGTACAACAGGGACACCTCCGGGTTCAGGTACATAATTCTTTGAAATTTGCATCACATTCACACAGGGTAGTTAAGAAGGCATTTAGCACGCTTGCTTTTATTGCCTAGCCCTTTGAGTATAGGAGTTGGGATGTCATGTTAAGGATATACAGGATGTTGTGAGGCCCCTTCTGGAGAACTATTTACAATTCTGGTCAGCCTGCTATAGGAAGGATATTGTTAAATTGGAGAGGGTGCAGAAAAGACTTCCCAGGCTGTTGTCAGTGGAAGGTTTGTGATATAAAGATGGGCTGAAACTTCTTTTACTGGAATGTAGGAGGTTGAGGGGTGAGCTTGTAGAGATTTATGCAATCATGAGGGACACGCATAAGGTGAATGGCAGATGTTTTTTCCTTAGGTGGGTGAGTTCAAAACTAGGGGACATGTTTTTAATGGTGGAGGAGAAAGATTTAAAAGGACCTGAGAGGTCATGTTTTCACACAGAGGATGGTTCATATGTGGAATAAACTACCTGCGGAAGTGATAGACAGATATATAGCAGGGTGACCAGAAATGTAGACCATTCTTTTCCAGCAGTGTGCAGAGTTGCTGGTGTGCAGAGGCGCATTAAGTGCTAGGCGTGCAAGCCTGTCTACTGTCAGCAAGTGTAGTACTGATGTGCATTGGTCTTGGATTAGTGGTGCTGGAAGAGCACAGCAGTTCAGGTAGCATCCAAGGAGCTTCGAAATCGACGTTTCGGGCAAAAGCCCTTCATCATTGGTCTTGGGCTGCAGCAGGGTTATCATTTTTGCACTGGTGTTTATATCTCAGATTTGGTTCTCACAAATATATTAGACTGATTTTGAGAAGTCTGCTGATCATCCTACTAAAAATGTTGCCTTCCTTGGTTAACTTTTCATTTTTGCAGATTCCCTTTCAAGAACACGCTTTGTACAGGAAGCTGTTAAATCTCCCATTTGTGAAAAAAACACTTCCAAAGTAATGCAGTGGAAAAAAATTCCTGAGTCTTCACCTCCAGCTTGGCTGTAAAAGTATCCGTAAGCCAAAGGTCACAGTCAAAGAATGGTCCTAAGGCAGGGAGATGCTGAAGTCTCCAGAGAGATGGGGAAGATGCTGGTACGATGTAAAGGGTGCGTGGGTTAGTTTCTTAGTTTGCTTTTTGTTTCCTTCCTCAGGTAGAGGAGGAAGATGGCTCCGAAGATGACTTCAACACCAAAACTGACTTTGCTGTCACCGGCAAGTCGGCCTTCACCATCCGGAGCTTTCTGGACCAACTGGACGATGACACCGATGGGTTTGTGTCACCCACTGAGGACAGGGCGCCAACTCGATGCAGCCTTGATCTGAGGCTCTCCAACCTGCACTCTGCCTCTATGTGAGTCCAGAGAGCGTGCGTGCAAGTGTCTTTGTCTTTTTCTGACCCCTCACTGCTGCTCCTCCTCCTCCTGCAGCCTGGGCTGCCCCACCTCCTGAGCTTCCATCCTGGTGTGCTGGCGCCAAAGGTTATTGCCGCCCATTGGCGTGTGCGCAGCTTTTGAAGGAACGTTGTTCCTGGGACATCAGTCCAATCTCTAATCACAGCGACGGTGTGTGGAAGCATTGGAGAAGATCAAAGCTAAAAAGAAAAGGTTTACTAGAATGATACCACAGTTGAAAGGTTATAACCAGCAGGAAAGACTGTTGGGACTTGTTCTTTGAGAAATCATTGTGCCAGATTGGAGATTTGAAAGTGGCGGTGAGGTTTGAGGTTACAGCACAGTTGAGAGCCTATTCAGCCCAATGGTCAATGCCAGTATTTATATCATCTTATTTCGTTCCCATCCAATCAAACCAGCTTTTCCTTTCCCACCTGGTTTCCCGTTAAACCGATTTGATGTCATTCCTTTTAACCATTCTGTGGCTCCTCAGATGGGAATGTGTAGCTTACTCCCACCGGCAGTGGTTATAGCGAATGTTATCAGTGCATTTTCTACAGGAAGCCAGACAGTAATCTGAAGGGAAAAGAAGCATATTTTGATGGTGGGATGAAATTACATGATGACATAAATACAGGCTAAATGGGCTGTTCCTGTGAATTCTTTGTGTGGAATTAGAAGGCCTCTCGCTCTGTCTTGCTTGTAATCACCCCCTCTCTCTGTTTTTTCTATCCCTCTCTCTTTGCCTTTCTGTATGTCCCTTGGCATCTCTCCCTCTCTCTCATTTTTTCTCTTTTTTTATTCATCTCTTCTTCTCCTCTCCCCATGCTTATGAGCTGACTCCATACTTCAAAGCTAGCTGCAGGTATCAGAAGATTTCTGCGATTGATGCAGCATTTCTTGCAGACTCCAGAGAAAGGTTAGCACTGCTGCCCCACAACACCAGGGACCCAGGTTCGATTCCAGGAGTTTGCACATTCTCTGTGTCTGTATGGGTTTCCTCCCACAGTCCGAAGATGTATAGGTTAGGTGGATTGGACATGCTAAATTGACCGTAATGCCCAGGGATGTGCAGGCTAGGTGGATTTAACCAAGAAAATTGTGGGGTAGTGGGATACAGTGGGGGGGCTGGGTCTGGGTGGGATGCTCTTCAGAGAGTCAATGCAAATTCAATGAGATGAATGGGCTCTTTCTGCACTATAGGGATTCAATGATTCTATAATTCCCTCCTTTTTAGATCAGTGTGTTTTAACACATGAGACCTCAGGCTATTCCTGGGTCAAGGTGCCCAATATTACGCTGCATTTAGCAAGAACTTGTATTGATGGTGTCCACAATGTTACATCCATTACAATTATTGGTGGCAATGTAGCAGACCCATGACATTCCATTTACGTGCAGCTGCTTTCCAGGTGGAACTTGCACCAGTAACACTCGCTTGAGCGGTTGCCTCTGCTTTAATACAAGCCTCACGTGGTGCAGGATGAACAGCTTGATGGTGGTAGAAATCTTTTTGCGTTCTCAATCACAAGTCTTGTCTCACTGGGTCTGTTATTGCCCATGCCACCTGCTCACTGGAGAGTGGTCCTATTATTGTATGGAAAAGTGATTTTTGATAGGAAATATTTAAGGGAACAATTGCTGAAGTGGCTGGAAGGATGAAGGGAGTGTTAGTAAGACAAATGGAATCCTAGCCTCTATCAATATGAGCACAGAGTACAGGAGCAAGGAGGTTATGTTAAATCTGTGTAAAACACACTCCTACAGCCTTGTCTGGTGCCCCGTGAACAGTTCTGAATGCTACATTTTAGGAAAGGTGTGAAGACGTTAGAGAGAAAAAGGGTGAGATTAGAAGAAAATTCAGGAGAATGATTCCAGGGATGTAGAACTTCATTATCAGTTGGAGACATTAGAGCTGTTTCACTTGGAAGTGGTTGACAGGAAGTTTGATTCAGGTGTTCAGAAATCATGAAGGTTCCGGACAGAGTAGGTACGGCCAAACCTTTCCCTTTGGTGGAAGGCTCCGGAACAAGAGAGTTCTGAGTCAAAAGACGGAAAGAATGGAGACGTGAGGACAAACTTCATCGTGCATCTAGTGGTTAGGATCTGAAATATATCACCCGAGAGAGTGGTGGAGGCAGGTTTCAGTGAACTGTTTAAGGCAACATTGGATTATTATCCAAAAAGGAATAATGTCTAGTGCACGAGGGAGAAAGTGGGAACATGAAGGTCCCAGTAGTTGAGATACTGCTTGGATACCAGTACAAACATGAGGAGCCAAATATATTACATTCTCTGATTCTGCAAGTATCCTTAAGACAACATTGTATTGAAAGGCTTTCTCAAAAACACCAATGTCTGAAGTCACTTCCAGAGGGTTGTATATGTTCTCCGTGCTTTTGACTTTTCAATGCGATGTAATAATTTAAGACGTACATTTTGTCCTGACATTTCTAGGCCAGAACTTCTGGAACAACTGCAAGAAGCCCGAGCTGACAAGAAGAGGCTTCGCAAAAGCCTGAGGGATTTTGAAGACACATTTTTTCAGGAAAATGGAAGGTTGGTTTTTTTTAATCGGAACTTGTTAATGGTGATATTTAATGGCCATTAATCAAGTGTTAAATGAATCTCAAAGGAGCCCTTCTTTCCCTTTTTCATGAATCAAACATGCAGAATTCTCTGTTGAATGTACAAATGTCGTCCCTCATTTGAACCTTTACAATAGTAGTTGCCAGGGTGATGGTCAGTGCTTGATAGGCATGTGAACCCTGGGCATTTCTTACTCCAGGTTCAGCAGCTGCAGGCACTGCCCCCTAGTGGGAGTGTTGATCACGAACACAATAAATTGATACAGTCATAGAGATGTGCAGCACGCCGACCAAACAGTCCAATCTGACCTAGTCCCCCTAAACCCTTCCTATTCCCTATACCCATCCAGATGCCTTTTAAATGTTGTCATTGTACCACCTCCTCTGGCAGCTCTTTCCATACATGCGCCACCCTCTTTGTGAAAATGGTGCCCCTTAGAACCCTTTTAAATCTTTCCCCTCTCCCCTTAAACCTATATCCTCCAGCTTTAGACTCCCCTACCCTGGGGAAAAGACTTCTGGCTAGTCACCCTAACCATGCCCCTCTTGAGCCGCTTGGGACAAGATTTCTCTTTCAGTCCCTTCATGGGACATGGGTGTCACTGGCTAGGCCGGCATTTCTTGCCCAGAAAGGCAGTTCAGAGTCAGCCACATTGCTGTGGGTCTGGACTCATGTAGACCATACCAAGTAAGGATGGTGATTTACTCCCCTAAAAGTCATCAGTAAATTAGACAATTAATGAATCTCCAATAGTTAGCAGTTTCATACTCCTCATCAGACTCTTAGTGGGGTGGCACAGTGGCTCAGTGGTTAGCACTGCTGCCTCACAGCGCCAGGGACTCTGGTTCAATTCCTGCCTCTGGTGATTGTCTGTGTGGGTTTCCTCCTACAATCCAAAGATGTGCAGGTCAGGTGAATTGGCCATAGCATTAGGCAGGGGAATGGGTCTGGGTGGGTTACTCTTCGGAGGGTCAGTATGGACTTGTAGGGCCGAAGGGCCTGTTTCCATACTGTAGGGAATCTAATCTTAATTCTGGATTTTATTTTAATTTATTGAATTCACATTCCACCATCTGCTATGGCAGGATTTGAACCCGGATCCTCAGAACATTATGGGGGGTGGTAGAGTGGTCTCTGGATTAATATTCTAGTCATGAGGATGGGAAAGTACTTCATTAATGCAAGGCCCTTTCTTGCTACCTTTAATGAGTAAACAATGTAGAGCAGCAATTTGAAGGGGATGGGGGGGGGCAAACATGTTTTGAAAATATTGCATTGCTGTTGTGATTCACACGGTTTTCTTTATTTTGCGCAGGACTGTTCAGAAGGAAGATCGCGTGCCCATGTCCGAGGAATACAGCGAATACAAACACATCAAGGCAAAGCTGAGGCTCTTGGAAGTGCTCATAAGCAAACAAGATCCATCGAAGGTTGTATGAATCCTGAAAGCCTCAGCAGTGTCGATTTTCATTGCCTCTTTAATTTAGCGGATGGCCCCACAGCCATGACGACAGGGTGCTTTTGGCCTTTTATCGTGGACGGCAGTAAATGACAAAACACAGCCTGAATATATACTGGCCTTGCCGCCTCTCCAAGGATCATGTCTGGCACCAACAGTGCTGCAAGACATCAACCAAGAGGAATTGCTACCCTGACGTCTCCTGTGCTTTTTTGTTTATTTTTTGTAGGACGGGTTTTGATCAAACAGGTTTATCCTTCCGACTTGGTGCCATCCTTATCCGTATATCCCAGATATTCCTTGAACAAGAGGTCTTGAAGGAAACCACAATGGATTTTGTATGTTGCAAGCGAACCATTCATAGAGACTTGTCTCGGATGATCCCAGATTGAACTGACCTTCAGCTCATCAGAACAGCGTGTGCTTCAGGTTCAAGCCTGTACAGTCAGCCAGCTAGTCCGTACCAGGACTGGGCTGTGTGAGACATTATGACAGAACAATCAGAAAATCAACAGGCTGGTTCCTTGAAAACTGGATATTCTTCATAGCTTGTCATTTCTTCTTTTGAAATCTAGTCATGGGATTTTCCACACCCTCTTCAGCATGATTGCAGGACCTAAAAGGCTCTCTACACATTTTAATGGAACAAAATTATTGGTGACATATTCCAAACCTCAATTAAAGGGGGAAATTAGACTTTGTTTTTGTTTGTAGGATGTTTTCATACTGATGTCAAAAACGAGAATCAATTTAATGACTAGCAAGTTGAAAAAAAGATTTCTGCGCGCATCCAGTTTTTAGAAAGAAGCACTGGAGTTTCGTGCTTTTTAGATATTGATCTTTGCAGAAATGCAAAGTAGAATGACAGGCTGAGGAAGAGAAATTGTGCAGTTGAGTCACTACTTTCGTTTTTAATATACAATATATATGCTTTAGAGCCCCAACTTGTTGCACAAATTAGTCTTGTTTTTATGGGAGTTTGAGATGAATTGAACAGAGTATGAAACAGGTAGCTGGTGTGGTTTCAGCCAAAGCATTTCATTGCTGCTTGTAAGTGGCAGTGATGTTAAAATCTCTTCTCCTGGATGGTACAACTCGAGTTTGGGAATTGCAAGTCACTTTGAGAAAAGCTCACCTTTTAATCAATTTAATGGATTGTTGTGGCAGGACCTGTTTCTGGAAAGTACTTTTTTTGTTTTGACAGGTGTGTTAATGCTTACAAGGCATGCTTTTCCTGATAAGATTTAGAACTCTATTGTGTTTTTCTTTCTCAAACCCTGTCCCACAGTGGTAATGTTTTACTGGAGAAAAGGCAAAATTCCACAGAAGTCAAGAGTTTTGAAACACTTTTTATGTAGCGCATCAAAAGGACTTGCTGCGGAATGGAAGTGTTTTTACCAAGTAAAAGGACCTCACTTCCTTCTCATACAATATGACTTTGTTCAGTGGCACCTTTTTTTTTTGTACACTTTCTCAAATCAGCATGCGACCAAGGCTTTACAAACTGCTTTCCAACCACAGGCTTTGGTGAGATTTTCTGTAGTCACTTTGTTGGATCACGAGTAAAGAAACTTTCACATTGTCTGTCTGAAAACGATGTTCAAAGGCTTGTGGTTTTGAACAGAGTACAGGAATTTGCATTTCATATCTTCACTGGTCCTGTTTTTACACTGACTGGAGATCGTTTCATACCTGGAAAAACATGGTACTACTTATCTTTCCTGACCATCTGTGACATCGGTCTAGCTTTGTAACACTTTTTAGTAAATGTCTCTTTATTAGCCCCTGGGCTGCTGAAAAGCTGTTGAGAGAATATAGCTCTCGGAGACTTCAGGAACCTAACAAAGTCCATCAGGGCACTCTGGGAAAAGTATGTCAAGCGCTTGGAGACCAGATTTTTTTCAAAAGTGTAGCCTAATGCACAAAAGGATAGAGTTCAGGTATGTCCTGCTTAAGTTTCCCCTCCTAAACCAGTCCCATGCCCAAATTACCATTGTGTGAAGCTCAGTCCTTTTTGTGCTAAAACTATTCTTGAACCTTACTACATGGGGATTCCAGTCTGTGCCACATTTAAATAACTAGGAGCCGCATATGAGCATGTGAACATATGGGCTTCTTGATATTCCTACCTTTTTTTTATATATAATGCTCAATGTAACTGCGTGTTGCTAAGAAAGCACATACATACACCCATATGGTACTCATATAGCATGGCAAGCTTGTCAGGGCAGTTTGTATTATAGATGTTTGACAGCAATTTTAATGAAAACATAGAAATGAGGATAGATTTGATTACCTGTAAACAGGTACTGAATTATATTGGCGCATCCCAATATACTTTTATCCTTGAGCTCCACTGGACCTCTACTTCCTGAGGAGTAGCTGCCCTTAAATCTGAGGTCATCTAAGAATTCAGTGTCAACCTTGCACAGAGTTCTGCGCAAGCTACGAAAATCGTAGCTACTTTGTGTGGCAAGATGAGACTTTACATCAAACTGTATAGAAAAGCCTGCGTGCAGTAGTAATTTTGAAAGCTTTACCATCAGTAAAGAACCACCACAAGAGAATGATTGAAGCAGCAGAGATTTCAGTTGAGGTTGTGGAAGGAGCTTTTATGCACACTTCTTAAAGCCTGTAATTCATTGTGCACAGCCTCTCCCTGCCTTTTTTGAGCTCCATTGATTAAAGCAGAAATCTTTGTGTTTAAGGTGCAGAGGGAGCTTTGAGATGGGGCAATGACAAAAAAGGCTGCTGATGCATTTGACACCTGTAGTTTTCAAATTTGATTTTAAAAGTCCTCTTCCACTTACTCCACTTACACAAAGTGAAGCCAAAGATTGCCACAAATAAGGAGATTTTGCACAGAGCATTGCAAATGCTTAGCTCAGCCTTTCATCAACGTGGCCTTTTTGAGCAAAAGTGTACTAAGGCATGGTGGACATTATACAGGAAAGAGCAGTAAAGGTCATCTATCCTGAAAACTCAAAATCAAAAAGGGAGAAGACAGATCAGAGATAGCATCCTTTTGAAGCAGGCCACCAAAATACAGAGGAGGGAAATTTAAGAAAGGGCCTGAGGACTATCTGAATTGAAACATAAAATTCACAGAAGCTGAAGTTGAGGGTTCTGTAATTTCCTTGGCTAGACCCACTGAATACTGCATTCTTCTGTTAGAGAACTTAAAAGTCTTTTGCACTTAAAAAAAAAACCCTCTAGAATGCACTGGATTTTGCCTTAGCCAATTTTAACATGTCCAGCAGTTTCAAACAGGATAGGAAAATACATTTCATCGTGAGTGGTGAAATTCTACCGATTACCCAACCGACCTTCAAAAATGCCACCGTTGTTCAAATGAAATTCTCCAAAACAGAGATCAGAAGGCTATCAAGGAGAATTTGGGGGTGGGGGGGGGGGAGGAGAAGGGCAGATGGATGGATTGAAACTGATCAGAGCTCCAGTTGAATGAGGTAACAGGCTGGCGGGTCCCTAAGGGTGTGCATGTGCATGTACACCCCGTGTAGTTGTTGACCGCTTTAATTACCAATATCTGCATTGTTAAAAATTTTCCATTTTATGTGCCTCCTGTCAGCCAATACCTATGTTCATATTTACATTGACTCATCATGGTGACTGTACTCTTCCCTCACAGTGCCCCTATTGGTGTGGAGGTACAATTACAACATGCTTATACAAAACTGTTTCAATTATAATTCCTTGTGACAGCAATTTTAACGAAATGGAAATTATAAACTGGGACCGACTGCTTGGCTTTGAAAGGGAAGGCCAAATTGTATCCACTCCTTGGTTCAGTTAGTCTCTACTACAGTACTTTTTAAAAAAAAAAGCCAAAGTTATTGCAGAACAATCTAATTCAACCCTGGGCCAAACACAGCACATTTGAGTCAAAAGTGACACAGGTGTGCCCACTGGTATTTAAACTGTACTAAATATAATTGCGAATTTCCTCATACCATGATCGCTTCTGTCTCTAGATGCTGTGCTGTTGATTGCCTCTGCATGCTTCTGTTGCTCCTTCCAGGGTCCAGCTCCTGACCTCGCTGACTCGAGTTAGTACATGGGCATGATCTGCGTGCCTTGATACATACCTTATAACTCTTGCGTGGGACAGAAGTCTGGATACAACTTGCAAAACATGTAAACTCTCTGGGCCCTTGGCATTAAATCAATGTTTACAGGAAGAAAAATAAAATGTCAAAAGAAGAAAAGCAGACTGTGCTGGTGTTAACATTTATCTTTGAATGTGGACACTACACAAAAAGAAACAAATGTGTACATTTTTGTACATGAATGTGATTGTATTTTGTATGACAGAAAATATATTTTTGCTGTACGTACTCGCATCATGTCATTTGTGTATAAAGAACGTATTACAGGAAAGCAAGTGATCTGCAAGCCAGCTGAGAATTCAGGACAGCTCAACTGTGGAGTCACACCAGAATCCAAAGATAATCTAGCCATTTGCATGAATTTTTGTTTTGCCTATTGTACAAATTTAGGAATATTTTCCATTCCCTACACCCAAAGCCAGCACAGGCTTGGACCTTAAGACAGAGGAACAGAAAGTAGACCATTCGGCCCATCGAGTCTGCTTCACCATTCTGGAATTGCGTACATCCACATCGCAAAGTCCTCTTATTTTCTTTGATAAATCATAACTATGGCACAGGTTTCAGAGGTGTACAGGAAGAAGTGGGACAAAAATAAAAGTACCTAATGAATATTTCCCTCCTCATCACAAACTCGAGTTGTCTTCTTGTTAACACAAACCTTCATTTCTAACGTCTTATCACCTATTGCAGTGATAATGGTTCCAGTATGTAAGATAGCTAAACACCATGCTGCATTTACACCCTCTGGGCACTGCCAGAGCACCATCCCAAGCAGAAGGCTGTAATGTCTGTGACATGTTTACATGAGACATTTTCGATTCTAAATGTAGACACAGAAATGCTACTGTGAGTACAATATGAAGAATTTTAAACTAGGAACCAGGGGAACAGGCAAGAAAATGGAGTTGAGGATTATTGAACAGCCATGATCATAGAATCCTTATAGTGTGAAAACAGACCATTTGGCCCAACAAGTCGACACTGACCCTCCGAAGAGTAACCCACGCAGACCTATTCCCCTACCCTATTACTCTATATTTCCTCCTGATTTAATGCACCGACCTGGCACATTCCTGAACACTATCGGCAATTTAGCACAGCCCATTCACCTGACCTGTACCTCTTTGGACTGTGGGAGGAAACCCACGCAGACACAGGGAGAATGTGCAAACTCCACACAGACAGTTGCCAGAGGCTGGAATTGAACCTGGCTCCGTGAAGCAGCAGCGTTAACTACTGAGCCACCGTGCTGCCATGGTCTCTTGAATACACAGCAGACCGATTGGCCTACTGCTCCTATGTCATATGGTCTAATAGAATCATGTCAGTTCAGATCACTGCAATAACTTTGCCCCCGCATAAAATTCTCCAAAACAGTAAAGTACATGAGAAATGAGCACAGCTTTTGGCTTCATTTGTTTATTTATCTGTTCAAAAATGTCATTATACAAAAAGAAACATACACAAGATAGCTGGATTTAACCTGGAGGTTTGTCTCACATGAGAAATCAAAAGAAACAAAACCTTCCAACTCATGAAAATAAAAGATAAAATTGATTACAATTCTGCCCACATTCTCTCACACTAGGGATTTGTACAAGCATGTTACAATATTTTACAAAGCTTTCAGTAAGACAATATTTAGACACATCGGAAACCAACTTCTTTTAAAAAATAGGTTCTTGCACATGAGCATTACTGGCAATGGTAGCGTTTGTTGCTCATCCAAAATTATTCTTACAACAGACCCCTTGGAAAGAACATGCAAATTAGGAACAGAAGCAAACCATTTGAGCCTGCTCCACCATTAAGTTCATGGCCAACCTATTTGTTGCAGGTTTGACATTCCCATCTACCCAATAACCCTCAATTCCTTGCCTAACAAAAAACTACTTCCAACTTTAAAAAAAAAATTGATGACCCTTCCTTCCCACCTCCACCTCCTTCTGAAGCAGTAGAGTTCACCACCTGTTCTTAAAGCATCAACTAGGTGGTAGCCACTTTGTACTTACATGAATTATTGTATTCTAATTACACCTAGGTTTCACCATTTAAAAACGCCTCTTTGGGCTCCTATGCAGTTAAGTGTTCCACACAGCACAGGAATAAATAAAAGCAACAGCCACGAATCCTGGGTCCAGTAAATTCAGGATGGGAGCGAAACTGGTCCTTGGGACCAGATCTCCAACCACCACCTGTGACTGCATCCGGCCGCGTTGCCTTTTCATCAAACTTGGTGTGGAAGGGGCACCCAATTTGTCTCTGCCAGAGACTGATTTTGCACTTGGTACACTTAGAAACGTAGATGCCCTTGCATTTCCAGTGAGTGGGCAGAGACAGCGAAAGAAGTGGCATCTGAGGCAGGTGGCAACAGCCCTGGGGTGGAGGGTCATACATGTGCTCCTAAGAATTAGGAGCAGGTCCTTTAAACCAACTCTGCCATTCTATATGGCCGTGGACTGATCTGGTTTTCCTTTATTCATTCAAGGCATGAGAGCGTCGCTGGTAACATGCTGCCTGGTGCCTGTGAACTGATGGCAATTCAGAATCCATTTCCTTACTCTGGCATCACACACAGGCCTGATAAGCAGATAAAAAGGGCAGATTTCCTTCCCCACAAGGAAGGTGAACAACATTCAGTGACACCATTCTCACCCTTACAGGGATCAGCTCTGTCTGAACCTAAATATTGATTGAACTTAAAATCCACCAGCTGTCTCGACAGGACTTGAACCTGTGTTCCCACAGCATCAGCCTGTGCCCCTGGTTATGCAGCTGAATCTTGTCTGATATGGGGCTCAGACGTTAAGCTCCTTATCTCTGCATGCTAATGGCCAACGATAAAATGCAAACAGGAAGTGCTGGAGAAACTCAGCAGGTCTGGCAGCATCTGTGGAGACAGAGTGAGAATTAAAATTCCAAATCCAGTATGACTTTTTCAGATTTGCTGGAAATCGGTGTTTTTGAGTCAGAGATGTACAGCACAGAAAAGATGCTTCTGTCCAACTTGTCCATGCCAACCAGATATCCTCTCCTATTCTAGTCCCATTGCCAAAACTTGGTCCATATCCCTCTAAACCATTCCTATACCCAGCCAAATGCCTTTTAAATGCTGTAATGGAACAGCCTCCACCACTTCCTCTGGCAGCTCTTTCCATACATGCACCACCCTCTGAGAAAAAGTTGCCCCCTGGGTCCCTTTTAAATATTGCCCCTCTCACCCTAAACCTATGCCCTCTAGTTCTGGACTCCTCCACCCCAGGGGAAAGTCCTTGTCTGTTTACCCTATCCATGCCCCTCATGATTTTTGTTGATGTTTCCGACGGAGTAAGGAGGAGGTTATGAGTGGAACAGCTGCTGAGGGTGACAAAGTACCATTGACACTCTCTTTGTTGCTTTGCACACCCTTTGCAATCTGTTCCACTCGCTCCTCCTTGGTCAACGCTATTTTCCAGCGCCTTTCAGTTCGGGATAAAATGTCAGACTGGACCCGAAACATGAACTTTATTTTCCCCTCTCTCTCTGCAGATGCTGACAAACCTGCTGAGTTTCTCCAGCATTCTCTGCATCTGTTTCAGGTTTCCAGCTTCCACAATGAGGAACTAGCACACACCTGCTTTCAGCACATGGCCGAGTGTAGCCTGAAGCAGCCTCTCAACTCACTCATCCATCGAAATCTGTCTAAGGCAACCTTGAATGTACTCAGTGACTGACAAGTGGAAGCCCGCTACCTCACCCCATTCCAATTCAGTTTGCCATGAGCACATGTTCCCTCTCTGCTCAGCACCAGGCGCTACAGCAGTGCCAAATTCCTCAGTCATTCTTTGGTCATGGATGTTTCAGAAGTTTCCAGGAGGAATCATCACTAAAACTCAGGAAAAATAAAAGGACCCACTAGGGTCGGATAAACTGGGCCAAGCGATCCCCCCTTTTAATGTAACACCAATTAAAACTAGTTACCTTTCCAATAAAAACTTAATGCTTTAAAAACTAATGCAGCTGCAGCAACAGCAGTGACTCAGTTAAAAATGTACCCGGCAGTTTAGAATTACAGCCAAAAGAATCATCTCTCAGATTATTGTGTAAAATAATCTTTCAGGACAAAAAAGAATGAGACAGTATTTTGTAAAATAATCTCTAATAATAATAATAAAGTGCTTATTAAAAAAAGAAATCAATAAATCCCCTTGCCAGGGCAAGAGCGAAAGGGTTTGTTTCATACCAAGCTGAAGCCTTCGTGGTGATTGATAGCCTGAGTGAGTTTGATGCTCAGCGTCACTTTATTGGAGTATCTGGGGAGGTCTAGTAGGTTGTAACAGGTATGAGCCACGGGCAGGTAGCATTCCCCTCCAGCAGTGGGCTGAATGGTCATCCGAATGCTTGCCATCCCATAAATAGGAATGCGGTCACTTCCGGTCAAAAACACTGCAGAGAGAAAGGAGACACAAGATGAGATGAGATGATTGGTGCTGTGGGTCCTGAACTGGGGCTGAACAGCAGACCCCCGGGTGCATAGCAGATCCAAGCTTTTCCTTTTCTCGAGATTAAATTAAATCAAGAAGACATTTAATTTAACATTGAAGGGTCAAAGTGGCATCAGGTTTGAAAACAGGCAGAAAGGATGAAGCAAGTGCTTTGGGAATGGCTTCAAAATTGTATTGAGGGCAGCAGGAATTTGAATTGTAAGTGAAAAAGAAAAGACAAGTTTGACAACGTGAAAGAGTTAACCTTTGAGGTCGATGACCTTTTCATCAAGATAACCCTGTCTGAAGCCTTCACTCGGCAGCCCCTCCGGCCTAGTCACAGACTCAGCAGAACTGCCATGCCAGTTTGAAATAAGGCCACTCCTGGAGTGTGTCCAGAACCAGCACAATCTGACCTTCTGCAATGGTTCAACGACTCATGGGACCCAATAACAATCACTGTGTGGTCTATCTTGAAGATCTGCTGGCTGGAGTCTGAGGAGGAAAGGCAGGAATACCATGATCCTGTTGATCAAACTTTTCTGAAGATTTTACTGAGGGAGCAGAGAGCTCAGTTGTGTACAGTCAATGGATTTGAATAAAATGTTCTTCAAATGGGAAACAAAATTTAAAAGAAAAATCACTTGCTGAAAGCTCAATGACCCAAAACCTGAGCCTGTGTGTCTCACTGGGAGGATCCAAAACTCATGGCCACATCTCAAAGGTTGCAGTAATGCCCCCCCCCTCCGCCAAACTCACATGTGGTATAAGATATACCACCTGGAGCAGCATTGCACGTTACAGAGTGGGGCGATAATCCCAGAGTCTTCATCTCTCCTTAGCCAAAATGTTCGTTTGTTTGGGAGGCCATTAACCATCAACAAGGTAACATTTACACAAAAGAAGCCACGCTTACACAGAAACAACTTCTTCTTTTCCAAAGGAAACTCGTGGAATACTTCCCAAAATATCTTTATTGTAGGATGTGCAGGATGGTAATCCCCTTTGTATATCGCGCTCTGGTAAAAACACAATTTCATAAAAACTTTGCATGAGAAACTGCACAGTTTGAGAATCATTACACAGATACAAGTATTCACATACAGACGTACACACACAAAATTCACAATCACACCTGACAATCAAAAGCCAAAACTACACAATTTATTACTGGTTAAAATTTCCTACTGACAACAGAAAATAGCAGCAGGAGTAAACCATTCAGCCTGTAAGCCTGCATGATCATGGCTGACCACCCAACGGAGCATCCTGCTCCCATTTTCCCCTTTAGCCCTAAGAACTACAGAGGAACCTCAATTATCCGAATTTTGGATTATCTGAAGATGATCTCAAAGTCCAAATAAAAACATTACATTAAACAGGCGTTTCCAACACTGATGGCACCTTTTGTTGACAATAATTAAAAGTGAATTCGGCTTCCTGAAATGCTGCTGAGAACAGTCCTGGACATAGATGGGAGCCCAGGCACCTTCTCCAAATGACTGACCTCCTGCCCTCTCTCCCCACACTTTCCCTGGCGTTCTACACAGGAGTGTACCCAAAACCCCCCTTCCCCAGATAATCGCTTGAACATTCTCCTGTACAGGGTAAAGGTGGAACTTGTTAAAACGTTGCACTAAAATGTTGTATGCGTGGCTGTGAAAGTGTGTGCGCTATTTTGAGACTCACTCCCAAAGGCAGCAGCAATCTTACTGTTGGTGCCCAGTCCGGCTGCCCCAGGAGGGAAGGGGCTGACTTACCAAGTGCACTGTGTCAATCCATTGAACATGATTTTGGGGGTGGGGGGGTGGAGGCTTCAGCAATGCTGCAGGTCCCTTACACACAAGTTTGTGTCTGCTTGGAAACAAACCCTAAGACAACGAGAGGGAGTGAGGCAGGCAGAGTGAGGAAAAAGGAAACTTCAGAGTCCCAAGAGGAGAGGCATTGAATCAGTTATCCATATCATCAATTATCCGAACGAAATACTGCCGGCCCACCTCGCGCAGATAATTGAGGTTCCACTGCACATCTAACTCCTTCTTGAAGACATCCAATGTTTTGGTCTCAACCACTTCCTGTGGCCTAGAATTCTATAGTAATCCACACAAAATATCTACAAACAGGTACTTAATCTCAATCATGCTTCAAATATGAATGTGTTGTAAATACGGTTCTAAAACACATTTCATGAAAGGTCGAGCAACTGCAGTTTGAACAGTGTAGGGTAACCATTACAGAAGATGCAGCAGAACCTGCATTTACTGGTCACATTGCAGAAGAAACTTAATTTGGCAACTAATTGTTGCATATTAAACAGACCGATTTCAAGATATATTCAGGGATACGGGGTAGTCCTGGAAAACATAGACCATCAGCTACAATCTAGTTGAACAGTGGAGCACAATCAATGGGCCAAAGAACCATCTCCTGCTCACATTCCAATGATCGCATTCAGATTCATCACCACATGGGTAGGTCCAGATCTTTAAAAGATTCAAAATAGATCACAGGATGACAACCCAAGTCGCACCGAGTGACTAAAACAATTACCAAAGACTCAAGGCCAGTGGGTATATAGTATAGTCTGGATTAGTGGTGCTGGAAGAGCACAGCAGTTCAGGCAGCATCCGAGGAGCAGTAAAATCGACGTTTTGGACAAAAGCCCTTCATCAGGAATAAAGGCAGAGAGCCTGAAGCGTGGAGGGACCTCCATGTCCTCAGCAGAGTGGGAGGGGGAGTTGAAATGT